>NC_056745.1:1293383520-1293678520 GCF_019279795.1 Protopterus annectens
TGGCTGTGAGGGTTGAAATGCCATTGTCATGTGAAAAGATAGACATACACAAATCATAATTAAACACATACAAGGCATCATGTAGCATTCCAACTGAGGTATAAGACACAGCAAATAATGCAGGCACATACCAAATGGATGAAGTTAATTTGCAGATTGCAGGTATGCTATACAAGTGAACAAGAACACAGCAGTCATGAAGGGTACAGATATAATTATCAATAGAGAAATGTAGCAACCATACAGACTGCCTTATTAAGTCCACCTTCCTTGGTTGAGAAGCATATTATCTGTCATAATGCAGATCCTATATTATAACAAGGCACACAAACAAAAACATGTGAGTATAGACCACAGTCTTAACAGGAAGCAGAGGCACACAACAACTATGGCTCACACTAGTAGGATATAAAGACACATACATGACAAATGGTGCACTTGTTGGCCAGATGTACCTGTGTAGGGAACAAGGCAACATTAATATCCTAAATCACAGGTGAGTTAAACAGTGCTGCACAGTATCAACCATATGAACAACCTTGTCTGTATGTGCAGCTTCCTGGCCCATGTTTCCAGATGATGTATCTGAAGGTTAAAAGTGGCACACAAACAACAACATGTGAGTATACTCCACAGTCATAACAGGAGGCAGAGGCACACAGCAACTATGGATCACATTAACAGGATATGGAGATACTTACATGACATGTGTTGCTGCTGTTCAGATGTTGATGGATCTATGCAATTGAAAAAACACAGCATCACAAATGCTGCTGAGTGTTATGTATGTACTGTGCTGTTAAATAACAGGCTATAACACTTACATTGTGCATCCACATCAGTTGTGTTTTCATGATGGCAGAGTAGTTCTGCTGCTGTAACACAAACGTAACAAAACAGTAAAATGTGTGAATAAATCCTTCAATGAGAAATGGTGTATGCTGCTATTTTTGTGAACAATGGACATGCTTGTACATCATGGAACACCAGTCTTAATACCTCCCCCAGGAATCCAGTGATCCTGACTGGTGGTATGATATGAGGTTAGGAACATTATCTCATTCAGGGGAGGCAATGGTGGCCCACTTTGAGTTACATTCCTCTCCTTCTAATAGCGGCAGAGTCTGTTGGCTACACGGCTTTCCAGGATCTGTTGTGTTCACCCACGGTATTGATTATATGCGTCAGATGTGTCCACATTTGATTCCTCCACACAGAATTGCTTCCTCATCAAAGAAGGTTTCTGCAACAGATCCTCAGTTATTATTATTTAATTTTCTCTCTGTAAGAAATTCTCTCTCCTATTTCTGTTTGACATCTGCAAGACAGGGTGATATACATATCTTCACATCTCAGATATTATCACAATCATTGACAGACTACATAACAAATGTGAATGTCATGATATGGTGCACAACACACCTACTGAAATTTACACAGGAACAAGACAGTAAAACAACAGCATATGAAAATTACCTATTATGCAGTCTTTACTACATATCAACACACAAAATTATGTAAATGTTGAGCAATTGTAATGTTGCATTTATCCTACTGAATGTAATAACAAATACTATTATATGACTAAGTATCAGAGAGTATCTGTAAATCAGTCACTGAACATACAATTTACAGAAATACCCATAAGATGTCTGTCTCTATAAACACATGCCAGTCATTACAGGAAGTCCTGCAATAACTATGGTTAGATTTTAATTCCTTCCATATCTGTAGTTCACTGGGACTAGTTTATTTATCTATACAAGTGCATATGGGGAAAACCTCCTTGTTCTTGATAGACCTATACCCATATGAATGCATATTGTTGAAGTCTACCCCCTCCTTTATGAAACAGACAGCAGAATATAATGCAGAGAATTTCAAGGAGCATATGCATGAAATATGTTTCAGTTGTTTTATACAGCATAATGATAACCTAGGTATGTAATAATAGGTTCATAGGTGTTTACAAGGCTATCAACCACAAGGGCCTTTTTAAGCCCAGCCATGCATCCCAAATCTCTGACAAGTTCTCATAGTCTTAATGAATGCAACCAGATGCTTGGGAGATGAAACATTTCCAAGCAGGAGCCTGGGAAATGAACCATTTACAGGCTGCCTCTGTCCATTAGAGACATAGGTGCCAAACCAGGGATGAATGTCCTGTTCCCCATTTTAAATGGGTTACGGAGAAACTCTGCTTCACATGGATGGGAAGCTTGTTCCAGAGAAGTGGTATTATCTGGGATACATACCTGTCTCTGCAGTAGGTCCTATTTATATCATATGCAAGGTTTAAGTCTTTAGAATGGGTAATTCTGGTGCAGTTTATTCTGCACATATGCAGGAGGTCCATCAAAGTGGGGTCTGACAATGGCTTGTATGCCAGGCATCGATCTCCTCTCAACAGCCTATAGGAGATAGAATACAGGGATAGAGCCTTGAGGCCGTCTGCATAGGACACGTTGCTTACTCCCTGTATTCCTTTAGTGATGAATCTCTATGGATGTTCCTATTGTTGGATATGCCTGCTTAGGTGCATACCAAAAACTGGGTAATGCATACATATATTACATCTGCCATTTAAATTACAGAACAGTCTGTTGCAATCCTTAACTTCTTTTCATTGACTGCTCTCCTACCTACCTTACATGTGTAGGTTTAAATCCCACAGGTGAAAAGTAATTCCTTTAATGGCTATTTACGTGTTTTAAGTACAGACAAATGTTTTCTTCAAACTATGGCAGCTGGAAATCTGAACTGTTATAGTGTGGGCTATTGCTGCGAGCAATGTGATGACATGCAATCACAACTGTATAATTTTGGTGTTCGAATCACACAGCAGACATTACGTATATCAATGGGCAGATTGAATATTATTACACAGGCATGCCTGACTTGCATGATATGCATTATGAACTGTGGTACTTTTGTTCGATTCTATTAGTCATATAAGTTATGGATGTCACCAGTTCACAGCACACAACACATTTTGGATATGATGTTAAATGTGCATAGCAGCTTATGCAGGGCACATGGCAGCACTTGTACTTTTCTTTTACTTGTCATGTAATATAGATACACACACAACTTATTAGTAGGCTAATATATGCATGCATTTCCATACAAAATGACAAATACATGTACACCTACACATATAGGCATGTCTATCAATCTGTATTTAGAAACTTATGTACAACATATGCATGCATTTAATTTTATTCATGCATTTGTACAGACAGGAAGATAGTAATGTTGAGGAATTGTACATCATGTATATGTGTAAACAATTTTATTGATTATAACATAACACCACAATAAGTTCAGCATTAAATAACCATGTACATTTTAGGTCTTTGTTCACATAGTTAGTTATATCTGTATGCTTACAAAATGTTATCTTAGACTGGTGCACCTGTTAGTGTGTGTAATGCTTCCCTGGATATTTATAAATGTAAGTTGTTTGACTTCCATAAGTTCATGAACATACAGCCAAGAATAGTTAGATAATGGTTAGATAAGCAGGTTCTAGTTTGTAGTGTGGACATAGGTGACAGCTATGGATTTGAATTCAGCTTCCACCTGTTTGTTTACAATAATTCTCATGTGTGCACAATAGTGAGAGTGACACGTCAGTAACTGAACACACAAAATGTAGTAGGTATTGTTTATCAGTGCTAGCTAACATTTAATAATTATTATTTTTCACTGTTCTGTTATTGTAAATAACCATTATGTACTAAATGTAAGGAGTCTTTCTGTTGCTGTAATGCATCATTTCTGGTTTGCAGCTGATAAAAACTGTAGCTAAAATCATACATTGTACAGAGAGAGAATATACAAGCCCGAGGAGCAGCAGAGGGAAAGATGTATGTGTTAACACTTTCCACCTTTATTTCTCCAGAAATACTATTAAAATATTTAAATTCTCACTTTTAGACTTGTATTCTTATGTCATTCAGGCATGATAAAATTTATGACAGACTTTTCATAATGCACCTGCATGGTAAGCATAATACTTAGTGATTTATTGTGAATAACATAAATGTGTGCATAATTTTAAGTGAAATGTTGTCTTAGGAGTTACCAACAGGAGTTATTTTGTTAAACTGAGGTTATGTGATGTTTACTGGTGCAACTTAAATGAAAGACATCCGAGTTCAGCTGGTGTATTGATTGTCATGTGAATGTTTTACAAATAAGTTACTTGTATTGTTACTGCTATTTGAATAGCAGGATTGTGGCAACCTTGTATATTTGGCTGTGGTTCTTAATAACTTATTTGTTGTGTATAGCTGGCCCATTCTATTACTGTATGTGTGTCTGCTGCCAACATTCTTACTGATGTTGGCAGGCCTTTATAGGCATATACTTCATGAGTTCCACTTTTCTTGCAATACTGTATAAGTGTACTATGATGGTTTGTTAAACACAACATTACATACTATTTTCTGTCATTTGGTGAGCCACATGCCAGTCATAGTTTTATTGTATGTCTGAGATGTTGCATAGTATATTCATGATCACCATTACATTTTTAACTGTGCAGGTACATATGTAACCACAGTGCAAACATACACAGTGACAGTGATATACTTGCTGTGGGAATGTTATGTGTGTTATTTACATAATTTCTAGCTATTATATGCTGTCACTGTTCTTCTGATAGTACAGTTCAAAACTTTTCAAATTTCATTCTGATTATATACTACTGTTGCACAAGGTTCATGTGCTGTTCTGTGCTATTGACAGTCACATTTAAAACCAAGATATTTACCTAAATAGACATTCATACATAACTACACAACCCACCTCTTAACTGATAACTATCTCAATAGTCCACAGATCTCTGCTTTATTTAAGATCTGCAACTCTCTGTAAATATTGTCAAGTTTTACTTCACACTGAGCAAAACAGAAGGTTAACTTACTTTTATCCCTTCTGCTGATAGCCTCTTAACAGGTGCAGTGGTGCAGTGGTAAATGTTGTCACCTCACAGCAAGATGTTCTCCAGTTTGGTTCGCAGCTGGGGTGTCTTCTGTGGAGTCTGCATGTCCTCCTTGCATTTCGCATGGCTTTCCTCCGGGTACTCAGGTTTCCTCCCACATTCCAAAGACATGTATCTGGAGCATTTCTCCCTGGGCCTCCACTGAAAATAGGCTCTGCCCTAGTCAGACTTTCCTGGTTAACAAATGTTAAGTAAAATAAAAATTAAAATAAATTAGGTATCTGAAAGTAGTGAAGCAACTGCCTTATGCTCACAGATAATGAACTCTTACTAAACACAAATAACTCTGTGAGATGTGCAAATACTGAAGAGATATGGAGGCCTCACTCTCGGATAAGAAAAAAAGGAAAATACTGTAATCATCTCACTAGCACACTGAATTATGTGCTCCCAGCATTAACACATAATATAATGTCATATACTGTTCATGAAATTAATTCTTTACCTATGTCTCCTAGTTCCTCAATAATTAAGTTTCTGTAAAAAAATCAAACATCACAGCACATTACATCTCACCATTATCAAAGAGTCATCATGAGGCAAAAATCTCATTTCCAGTACAGCAGACCAATTTACAAATAAAATATTTTAGTGGTTGGCTACTTCATAGTGATATACAAAAATTCCCCACTCACTACTCTGGACAAAGACTGTGTAACAGTGAGTTGCTTTTCAGGTGCCAGGAAATAAGATGCCTCAAGGGCATTTAACACCCTTGTATGAAACAAACATAAGTACATCATGGCAGCTAGTCATATGAATGTTCTGCTCACATTATGCTAACCAACAGTCCTACCTGTCACATACAGGGCTACAGTCTATTGAACATAATATCATGCTGCACTGCATGCATAGGGGTACACACACAAACCGATTTAAAGAGTAGCAACCCTGCCCATATGGAGCAATATATAGGTTCATAGGTTCATACTAGGCTATCTGACCTAGGGCATTTATAAGCCTAGCCAGAATGTGTTTGGCTTTCGCCACCCATTTTAAATTTATTTTGCTATGCCCTTTTTCGAGGTTAGTATACTGTGCCTCTGTCTAACAGTGACACAGAAGTGATACCCGGGGTAAACCTATGATCTCCCATCCACTCATCAAGATTCCTCTTGAAGAGAGTCAATGAGAGACTCTGGCTAACCTGGACTGGGATTTTATTCCAGAGTGAAGGGAGCCTCTGGGTTATGAATCTGTCCCTCCAGCATGTCCTATTTATTTCAGTGCTGAGATTCAAGTCTCTCGAGCGCGTAGCTTGATGGGATTTGGATTTTCTGAGGTGCAGCATGTCCATTAATTCTTTGTTGGACATGGCTTTATACATCAGGCACAAATCGCCTCTGAACAGGCGGTATGCCACTGAGTAGCGCTGGAGTTTCTTTAACCGGGCAGCATATGGCATCTGTTTGAGCCCTTTGATCCTCTTGGTGAGGTACTTTTGGGGTCTTTCCAGTTGCTGCAGGTGTCTGGTAAGGTACATCCCAAAAGGGGCATTGTACTCAATTATGGGCCTGATGAGGGATGAGTAAAGAGGCACGATGACCTCCCCTGATCTAGATGTGAATCCCTTCATGATTAGGTGGGCTATATAAAATGTTTTGGCCACGTGGTTGTCAAATGAGAGATTGCTATCAACTTGGGTCCCAAGGTCCCTAATTACTTCTTCTGTACTTAATGGATTACCACCTATGTGGTAATTTGTGGGCACTTTGTTTTTGCCAAAGGGGATGACTATACACTTTTTGGCATTTAGCTTGAGGCCATGGCTCTGGCACCAGTTGTCTGTTTCTATGAGGCCCTTTTGGAGGATGCTTGTGTTGGCTGGAGAGTCGATTATGGCGCCCAGTTTGCAGTCATCTGCGAACTTGGTCAGCCACAGTCCTTCTGTGTTGGCCTGTATTTCTGAGAAATATATACCAAACAAGAGAGGTCCCAGGACTGAGCCTTGTGGGACACCACTTGTAACTGGTTTGGAGTCTGACATGGCTCCAGCAATTCTAACCATGTGGGTTCTGTCCTTGAGCCAGTTTGCAATCCATCTAGTGACATAGGGGTTTATATTTAATCTGGTGAGCTTATCTATAATGCCCGAGTGGGGTATTGTATCGAAGGCTTTTGCGAGGTCCAGGTAGGCTGTGTGGACCACCTTCCCTCGTCAATGGCCTTGGTGACTGTTTCAAAGAAATCAACCAGGTTTAAGAGGCAGGATCTGCCCTTAACATAGCCAAACTGGGTAGGATCCAGTGTCTGTAGGTCCCCAATATCTTTATTTATGAGGTCCATGATGATCCTTTCCATAGCTTTGCAGACCAAGCTAGTCATGCTTATGGGGCGAAAGTTTCCAGGATCCGTTGAGACACCACCTTTATGGAGAAGGACCACTGTTGCTGTACGCCACTCTTTGGGCACATATCCTGTAGTAAGGCTGAGAATGAACAATAGTTTTATGTTTGGGTTTAGCTCTTCTTGGAGTTCATGTAGGACGCAGCCCGGGACACCATCTGGTCCCATTGATGCTGTGTTTTTTGCTTTGGAGAGGGCGGCTCTTACCTGAGCATCTGAGATGTCAGGGGGGCAGCACTCTGCTGGGATAGATATTTGCCCTTTTGGTGGGGAGGGGGGGGAGAAGTTTGCGCTGAACCTGTCAGCTAGGATGTTGGCAATGTCTGTGGGTTCAGTGTATTTTTTGTCATTTTGGACTAATTCTGAGCATATCTGGGAATTACCACCCAGGTTCCTAACATAACTGAAGAAAGCCTTGTGATTATCCTTAGTGTCCTGTGCAATTTTTCTCTCGAAGCTGGCCTTAGACAATTTTATGAGTGTCCGTAGTTTTTTGCTAATACTGATCAGTGATGCCTTCCCTTTTTGGGATTTTGCTCTATCATTTAGTAGCTTCCTCCTTCTATTGTATAGTTTGTTTATGGCTGGGGTCCACCAGACAGGACGTCTGCCTTTGGAGGATTGGGTCTTGGTTTTATTTGGGATCGCATGATCCATGCATTCCTGAAGGTGTTCATAGAATGCCTTTTATAAAGGATTCTGCGGTCTGGGCCGTATTTTCCACAGGCCCGGGGGCTTTGAAGAATTCCACCTCGGTTTTGAGGAGTGTGAAATTTGCTTTAGAGAAGTTTTTCACTGTGGTTTTCTGGGCAGGGGGTGGGGTCGGGATGTGAATATCCAGTGAGATTAGTTTATGGTCTGATCTTACCAGTGAGGGATACACTTCTGGTCTGGAGCATAGAGTCCCCATGTTGGTGATGATCAGGTCCAGTATGTTTTCCCCTCTTGTGGGAGTGGTAACAAGTTGTTCCATAGCATTTGAGTTTATAAATTCTAGGAACCTTTGGGCTAGGGTGCTGGAGCTAGAGTAATGCTCCCAGTTCTATGTTTGGGTAGTTGACGTCGCCCAATATAATGGTGTTTGGAGAGACCTTCATATTTTCCAGTGTTCTCAGAAAGGCCGAGTGGGGTTCCTGGGTTTGGGAAGGTGGTCTGTAGCAGACTATAAACTGGAAGGCAGTTTTACCCACTGTTAGTTGCACATGGATAGTCTCTGATGCTTTGTGCTTTGCCACCAACCTGGAGGTGTGGGTATCTTTGATGAATATCGATACTCCCCCTCCTTTTGTGGTTCGGTCCAAGTTTTGGGGCTGAAAAGCATGATATGAGGTATAACCTGGTAGTGCTGGGGTGCTCTCGGGAGCCCTGAACCAGGTTTCTGTTACTGCACAGATATCGATGTTCTCCATGCTAAGGAGAGTTTCGAGTGCATGCATCTTGAGTTTTAGACTTCTGGCGTTGAGTAGCATTACTCTTAGTTTCTTATCCCTTGTGATACCTATGGAGGTGGGTTTGTCTTTTGAGCCTTGCCTAAAAAAGGCACTATGGGGGTAGCAAGAGCCTTTGCCAATATCCGAAAGCCCAGGGGTGACAGGTGCAAGCCGTCCCTAGTGAAGCATTGTGGCTTGTCGAGCATATCATCCCAAGCTGACAGGCATTGGATCCCCTTTGAATGACACCAGTACTTAAGCCAGTTGTTGAAATTGATCATCTTGTCTTCATATTGTGGCATCATTCTTGGTGAGGGTAAGATGCTACTCAAGGTCAGGGTCATACCGGCCTGGGCTACATGCTCAGAGAGCTCCTTTATGTCTCTTTTCATGCAGTCCAGGGAGGTACATCTTAGGTCATTCACACCAGCATGGACAATGACTGAGTCATATTTGTACTTGCCTTGGAGTGACCAGAGTGCTTGTGTTATGTGGCGGATCCTAGCATCCGACAGGCTGCTCACCGTGACCCTCACTTTGTTCAGCCTGTTGAGCGAGACGTCAGTGTACCTGACGATAGAGTCACCTATTACAAGTGTATCCGGTGTGTTGTTTAGTCTTAAGGGCTGTGACTGTTTGGCACACTGGCTTTGTGAGATATGTGTTGCACGTGTTTTGTTTTGGGGTAGCGGTTGCTTGGGTGTCTGCTTTGGAGGTCTCTGCTGCTTAGGCAGATCTTTATTTAGAGCCTCCAGTATGTTTTGTGTGATTATGTGTTTGGTTTGCTGTCGTGGTAGGTCTATGTGAGACTGGAATTGTAGTGAGTGTGATTTCCTTCTCCTCCTGACTGGTTATGCTAGTACTGAGTTGAGAGAGCTTAGCCTCCAGTTTGGCTATATGGTTGCATCTCTCACTTGTGTTGGAATTTGTTGGGAGGAGGAGAGGGTTGTCTGTGTACATCAGGCAGTTGTAACATTGCCTCAAGATTCCCAGATTCACCAGCTGGACCGGAGAGGAGAATGACAACTGACCTTTGGACATGCTAGAATAATATTGGGAATTCCTTAATAATTGAAAACAAGGTCCAGTGGGGAGTGAGGGTGTAGTGCTTTTAATTTTTAGCGCTGACTTATATAATTGCTTTAGCGAGCAAGTGTCAGGTAACTTAAGTGCAATGTGTTACAGGTAACCTAAATGCAAAAATGACAAAGAGTAACTTTCTTTCAAGTAAAACAAGGAAATAAGTACAGTAAGCAATGCAGATATCACTAGTGATCCACAGAAGCGCTGAAAAGCCGTGTATTAGGTGGAATTATCATTCCAGGGAAATAACAAGCAAACAAACAACAAGCATATAAACAAAGCTAGATTCAACAGGCCTGGATCTAATCTATGCTACAGCAAACAAGGTGTACCAATTTCAGTAAGATACAGTTCAAATATTCAGGCACTATAAACCTTTAACCAGAAATTCCCAGCTCAGAAGGGCAGAGTCCAGCCTCTTCTCCCACAAGAGTTCAGATCACGAACCTTCTTAATGTAAAATAACTGGCCTGAAGCCCAAGTGCTTAAACCAGAACTAATACACTTTAAGAATAACAGACACTGGGCTCTCAATCAGCAGTTCCCAACTTAGAAGGATGAAAGCTACCTGTCCTGCCACCACAGTGCATGCTACAAACCTTCCTAATGTAAAACAACTGGTCTGAAGCCCAAGTGCTTAATCCAAAAGACTTAGAATGATAGCTACACTTTAATCAAGTTACTACCAAGCAGTAATAAATACAATTGAATACTTTAGAGAATGCCTGGATTAGTGCTCAAGTTACACAAACAAAGCTAGATCCAGCAGGCCCAAATCCAGTCTATGCCACAGCAAACAAGGCGCACCAACTTCAGTAAGAAGCAGTTCAGATATGCATGCACTATAAGTCTTTAACCAGAAATTCCCAGCTCAGAAGGGCAGAGTCCAGCCTCTCCTCCCACAAGAGTGCAGATCACGAATCCTCTTAATGTAAAATAACTGGCCTGAAAGCCCAAGTGCTTAAACCAGAATTAATACACTTTTAGAATAACAGACACTGAGCCCTCAATCAACAGTTCCCAACCTAGAAGGATGTAAGCTACCTGTTCTGCCACTACAGTGCAGACCACAAACTCTCTCAGTGCAAAACAACTGGTCCGAAGCCCAAGTGTTTAAACCAAAAGGCTTAGAATGAGTTACACCAAGCAATAATAAATACAATTGAGTACTTTTAAGATGATGCAAAAGTAAAATCAAGTAGGTAGAAACACAAATACAGTAAAAGCAGATGAATTTTTTTTTTTCTGAACAAGTGCTGAGATCAAAGAAACAGATTTGAGTGCTGAAACTAGAAAACTGGCTAGTTATAAGAAAAAAACTAAGCTAGAAGGCTTCCCTCCAACACAGAAGGGCTTGGGGGCTCAGAAGCCTACAAATAGTCTATACCACTTAACAGGAAAGGCAGGAAACAAGCTTAAATTTTTTTTCTGTTTCCCAGATGCTCTCTTTGTACACAGTAGGAGTGCCTGAAATCAGAATATGATCTCACTGCACTCAGTTGAGTGAGCAAATGAGATGGGCCCAGAAGGAGTATTCAAACACAAATTTACAAGAGGGGCGGGCAAATTCAAGGCCACTAAGATTAACACCAAAACAAAAACAGGGAGGGTAGGTGGGACTAACTGAAGAGCAGAGTCAAAACTTCCAGTTCAGTTAATATTCCTGCAACACACAGTTAAAATCAATTTAAATACTATATTTTTTTGAAAAAAAAAGTGCAGATAAAGGTACTTAAATTCTCTTATACGTCCAGTTGAATACAGCAAGTTCTTAGCTGGCCAAAGCTGAGGTTTTTAAGCAAAAAATATTTCACACTGTACCACTTAAATAGGCAAGGACAGGAAATCAAAGAATGTGACTACCCCCACACCTGTAATTACTAGCAAATAACAAAATTTAGCAAACACTGACTAACTTCCAGTTCAGTTAATATTCCTGCAACACACAGTTAAAATCAATTTAAAATACTGTATTTTTTTTTAAAAAAAAAAGTGCAGATAAAGGTACTTAAATTCTCTTATACATCCAGTTGAATACAGCAAGTTCTTAGCCGGCCAAAGCTGAGGTTTTTAAGCAGAAAATATTTCACACTGTACCACTTTAGTAGGCAAGGACAGGAAATCAAAGAATGTGGCTTCCCCCACACCTGTAATTACTAGCAAATAACAAAATTCAGCAAACACGGACTAACTTCCAGTTCAGTTAATATTCCTGCAACACACAGTTAAAATCAATTTAAATACTGTATTTTTTGAAAAAAAGTGCAGATAAAGGTACTTAAATTCTCTTATACGTCCAGTTGAATACAGCTAGTTCTTAGCCGGCCAAAGCTGAGGTTTTTAAGCAGAAAATATTTCACACTGTACCACTTAAATAGACAAGGACAGGAAATCAAAGAATGTGGCTACCCCCACATCTGTAATTACTAGCAAATAACAAAATACGGACTAACTTCCAGTTCAGTTAATATTCCTGCAACACACAGTTAAAATCAATTTAAATACTGTATTTTTTGAAAAAAAAGTGCAGATAAAGGTACTTAAATTCTCTTATACGTCCAGTTGAATACAGCTAGTTCTTAGCCAGCCAAAGCTGAGGTTTTTAAGCAGAAAATATTTCACACTGTACCACTTAAATAGGCAAGGACAGGAAATCAAAGAATGTGGCTACCCCCACACCTGTAATTACTAGCAAATAACAAAATTCAGCAAACACTGACTAACTTCAAATTCAGTTAATATTCCTGCAACACACAGTTAAAATCAATTTAAATACTGTATTTTTTGAAAAAGAAAGTGCAGATAAAGATACTTAAATTCTCTTATATGTCCATTTGAATACAGCTAGTTCTTAGCAGACCAAAGCTGAGGTTTTTAAGCAGAAAATATTTCACACTGTACCACTTAAATAGGCAAGGACAGGAAATCAAAGAATGTGGCTACCCCCACACCTGTAATTACTAGCAAATAACACAATTCAGCAAACACTGACTAACTTCCAGTTCAGTTAATATTCCTGCAACACAGTTAAAATCAATTTAAATACTGTATTTTTGGAAAAAAAAGTGCAGATAAAGGTACTTAAATTCTCTTATACGTCCATTTGAATACAGCAAGTTCTTAGCTGGCCAAAGCTGAGGTTTTTAAGCAGAAAATATTTCACATTGTACCACTTAAATAGGCAAGGACAGGAAATCAAAGAATGTGGCTACCCCCACACCTGTAATTACTAGCAAATAACAAAATTCAGCAAACACTGACTAACTTCCAGTTCAGTTAATATTCCTGCAACACACAGTTAAAATCAATTTAAATACTGTATTTTTTTGAAAAAGAAAGTGCAGATAAAGGTACTTAAATTCTCTTATACGTCCAGTTGAATACAGCAAGTTCTTAGCTGGCCAAAGCTGAGGTTTTATATGCCATACCTCTCAAACTGGAAACATCAAAAATCTGGACAAGGCCCATGAAAAATAGGTACAAATCTGTATGCTGATTAACATCTAATTTGCACACATAATTATGTAACTCTACCCACTCCAATAGAATTGTGGGATACCAACTTTCAAATGCAAACCAAAGAACAGACAACCATAATATAACACCAAAGTCCACCTGCAGCTATTCCAATGTCTCATTACCTGGCTATTTCTCCCCATTTACCACAAACACTAATGTGTGCATGCTGCTTTACTTCTGCAATGATTATTTGGATTTTATTTTTACATTTTGCATCACAACAATGCACAGACACTAACAGACATCTACTAAACAAAGCAATACTGTCTCACAATGAAAATAGACCTGGCATTAAAACTGTTCTGCCCTTGAAACTCACATTCATTGAAACAGCATTGACACCCACACCACATCCAAAGAAAATGCATCTGGTCAGTGGTGGATAAAGATTACCTTTGAGCTATTTTCAAATCATTGGCCCCTTGCGCACAAAACAAGAAACATGCATGTGTTCTTTTCTTTGATACACCTTCTTGACTTAATTAAGATATATTCCTTGTATAATACAGCACACTTTGTTAGACAGAGCATATTTTAAATTTATTATTTGAACATTTTTCCAGTAGACTGTACTGTAGGCAATGAAACAAAATGCATGAACCAATAATGGCAAAACTGCCCGATTCAGAGCATTTCCATCATAAAAGTCTACTTCCACACCCACAATATAAATAGAATGGCAGTAGTGTAAGCCATAGGCATCTTGCACAGCTTTGCGCACTTATTTTAAATTTCATTTTTTTTTCGGGGGAGGGGGGACAAAAGGTCAAAAACCACGGACATATTTTAAACATTGCTTACATAATTTTGGAAAGTTGCTAGAATAAAATGTGTTGCCACCATGCATTTCACTGGAAAGTCTTGAACCCAGGAACCTATGCACTACAGTCAGAGCAACATACCACCATGCCAAATCAGCATTTTCCTGAAAACAGAAAGACTTAAGCTTAATGGCTATCATTTAGTGAATTCAGTTTTCACTTCTCACCATAGCTCTCAACCTCTTAGCATAAAAAAACTGGACAAAGACAAGCCAATAATGGGGGAATACAAATTCAGTTCTCACTCACCATAGCTCTCAACCTCTTAGCACAAAACAAAAAACTGGACAAGAAGCCAATAATGGGGGAACACAAATTTTGTTCTCACCATAGCTCTCAACTGTTAGCACAAAAAATGTGGACACAGCTCACAAGTGGTGGTGCCTAGGGACTTTAGGCCCTTTTTACCAGGTGTATTACATGGGGGCATTTTCACCCACACACACACACACACACACACACACACACACACACACACACACACACACACACACACACACACGCACACACACACACGCACACACACACACACACACACACACACACACACACACACACACACACACACACACACACACACACACACACACACACACACACACACACACACACACACACACACATCTCTTTACTAACTGTGAAATCATTAAGCATTACCATCCAGTCACTGGACTTCTTCATACATTGACAGAGTCAAGTCTGAAAACAAAAAGTACTAGAATTTTGGACTATAGAAACAAGCTATAAATAGAATACATTTAACTACAGGGCATGTAAAAAAATCATCACACCAACAGAAATCAAGGCAATTCATGATAAAGGCCCAGTGAGGAGCAGAGAAAAGTCAACCAAGAGTAAAAACAGCTGCTTCTACATCAGACAGTCAATGAGATGAACACCAATCAAAGACTAAGCAGTAGAAAAAAGAAACCTGCTTATTCGGGTGATGACACCAAAGTCCAGAATGTGCTGGACAAATGTTCTAATGGACCACTACCATAATGTTCGTTGAAACAAAGGCTGCCATAAACAATGTAAAATAGCTCCCAAAAACAGCTGATGGATGAAGGACTTTTGCTTTTACCTCCTAAACAGCATGAAGATCCACCACCTCCACTTCTAATCCCCTCCAGTGAACCCACTCCTATTAAAGAGCTTCATTTCTCCAGTATGAAGACCGTGGACTGCGTAGAGAGAAAGGGCAAGTACATTTATTTCACGGTGGTGATGACAGAGGGAGAGGGGAGGGAAATCAACTTCAGGTGCCCCCAAGATGATGGCTGGAATGCTGAAATAATGCTACAGATGGTTCAGTATAAAAACCGACAGGCAAGCCACTACAAGGGGTTCCCGTGCTCGCACATTTGAAAGTGCTGTTGATAATCCAAGCAGTCAGGACCAGCCAGAAATGTGTGCACGACATGAGCTCTTTGAGCTCAATTCCGACTGGCTGACAGCCCTGACGGAGCTCAAGTCATGACGTCAGCCAAAACAGAGTGAAAATTGAAAAATTAAATGAATTAAAGAAAAAAATCGAAAATGAAGGGGTGCCACTCAAGAATCGTGGCATCCCTTCATTTGGACCCCAAAAATCAGTAAAAAATGAGCAATTTGGTATGGCTGGGAGGTATGATATATGCAGTAATGACAGCATGATTGTGTAAATAACATAAAAAAAAAATAAATACATAAAAATGCCCATGCCCTTCTGCCTCTCCTTTTGACCTCCCTTTTGCATCATACTCCTTGTGTGTCCCTCTTCCTCACCCTCATCCCAAATCTGCTTTTTTATCTCCTTATTTCCTCAGCTATATGCATTACTTGTATTTCCCACACATGTCCCACACCCATTGTTAGCTACTCATAGCCATGATGAAGTGCCCATGATTGTCTTACACCTCATTTAATTAATTTTGTTTTATTAGAACTTTTGTGGATTATGTCAGATTCCACAAATCAGGATGGGTGTATTTATATATGTCTATCTTTGTAATACAACTATATCTGTGAGTGTTTGCTGATATTTGTCACTTTTTAGATATAACGACTGATGCACATTTCTCTACATTTATAAATTTTCATGTATTAATGAAGGTTCCACTGGGCTTTAATACCTTTCATAGATGTGCATTGGTAATGCACGTACACATATTACTTTCTGAACAACTTTTTCTGGAATACAGATTTGACATGACTGATTGTAGTTGTGCTGACATCACTGGTTATGTCTGCTTTGCACTGAGGTATTCTCTGTAGACTGAGGAGTATTTATATATTACTTGGTTAGCCACAATTCTTGCATGGAATTCAGCATAAGCTGTTGTATTCCATGATTGTCATGAAATCTGACCCATTATTATTTCATAGGTTTTTATTTTCTAAAAAACACATTTCCCTGTTATCATCATCATCATCATCATCATCAGCCTATTTTTCCAATTTTTCTACATGGGGTCAGGGTATCATGTTAACTTTCGCCAACTACCTCGATTCAATGCCACACTCCTGCCATCTTCAACACTCATGCCTGACTGTCACAGATCTTCTTTCACACAATCCATCCACCTCTTTGCTGGACATCCTCACTTCCTCTTGCCTTCTTCCTGTCTGTCCCAAATCTTCCTCTCCAGATTGTCTTCTGCTTTTCTACACATGTGCCCAAACCACTGGCATCTCTTCTCTTTGATCTTTTCTGCAATTGGAGCTACTTTGGCTTCTGCTCTTATGTCCTCATTTTTTTCGTCTGTCCCAGAGTATGCATCCTATCACCTTTCTCAGGCACTTCATTTCCATTACCTCTAGCTTCTTCAACTGTTCTGCCTTTACTGCCCAGATTGCTGTACCATAAAGTAGTACTGGTCACACCACTGTCTTGTACACCTTACTTTTCAGCTACTTTGGCATTCTTCTGTCATAGACTATGTGAAGATATGTGAAGGCTGCCAGCCTAGCTAGATAGAATTTTGTAGATAATTCTGTCATTTGTAAATATTAATATAAGTCACAGGCTTGTTCTCTTAAATGGAAGAAAACAGTGTTAAATGTAGAACGTCAAAAATGTAACAACAGTGCAGTCTGCTGGAAGAAAGCTAAGTCAAGCATTATATAATTATTTGATCTCAAACTCGAAGCCGAGATATCTGGATGAAGGAATTCTTACTATTGTTTTGAGCCCAGAGTTAATTGCTAGAATTAGCATGTATAATGTCTTTTATTGCTGTAGCTTTCTGACTAGGTGCAAGATCAAAAGGGCTGCTAAACTGAGTTTCTGTTAGCCGGAGAACCAGAGAATAAAGTGATGTAATTTGAAATGAGTCAGTAGTACTGTGTTATCAATTTAAGGACAGAGGTGCTGACTCTTCACCAGAGGCATGGAGGTAATGGGGAAGAGAGTAACTAGATCCCAGAAGCACAAAAGGTCAGTAAATTTTTTCCGCAGTTTAAAGAGGGGGATAATTTTGATAGTTTCATTCATATGTTTGAGAGGGTATGTAAACAGTATGATGTTGACTAAATGCTCTGGGTACGGTTCCTGAGCCCCATACTACATGGTAAAGCTGTAACTGTTTTGTCCAAAATGTCTGACATTGACTGTTTTAATTATACTGCCATTAAGAACTGTTTGTTAGACTTTTTTAAGCTAATACCTGAAACGTATAGGAAAAACTTTCGTGAGGATAGACGCAAGGCAGATGAAAGTGTGTGTGTGAATATTTTGCTGAACTGAGCACTTATTTTCATAGGTGGGTGAGTGAATGTCAGGTCACCACTTTTGAAGGGCTGGCAACCCTTTTTGTGAGGGAACAAGCCCTTAGCACTTTGCCTGAGGACATGAGGATCTGGTTAGCTGATTGATAATGTGTTATGTCAGAGGAGTTGGGGAAGAAGGGAGACCTATACCTAGCAAGCAGGGCAAGCCTGCCCAGGAAAGGGACCTCCAGTACTGCTCATGGGTCTAAAGGAACCTATGGTGTGCAGCCCAGATTGCCCCAACAGAATCTGCTAGTAGAAGGAAAAGCCACTAGTCCAGGTACTCATCCAAGACCTAGGGTTAAATGTTTTGAATGCAACCAGTGGGGCCATGTGGCATACAGATGTCCATGAAGGCAAGGTGGGGAACAAAAGGTGAGAGAGCCAGTAAGTGGGGAAGACAAAATGCCAATAGTAGGCTGACTTAAAACAACAGGGGTACTGAACTACCATCCTGCAGATGTCCAGATAGGGAAGGATTTTGATGAGGCAGTACTATGTGTTAATGCAGAAACACACAGAGTCAGGCTTCGAGACAAGCATGTGGGTCTGGCAGCCTAGGGGAGATGCAGACAGACCACATACTTGCAGCCAGGACTGATGAGGTAGTTACTCCAGGGAGGAAGCTACACTGTAGCAGTCAAACTGAGAGCCACACCTGCTTGTGGGTACTGATATACCTTTGGACAGAGTGACTGCAAAGATAGTAGTGAATAGTAGTATGCAGGCTGACAGTGAGGCACCGCTGTCAGAGGATGCCAGACTTCCTGTGGAAGGGGAGCTGGTAAGGGTTGCAAAGAGAGAGTTGAGACAGGCTCAGCTCTCAGACCCTACATTGCAAGGCCTGAGGCAGGTAGCTAGTGAGGCACCTGATTCTCAAGGGAAGGGGGAATCTGTATACCAGGACAAAGGGTTACTGTATAGAGAGTGTACCACTGAGGGAGGGCTAGAACGTGAGAGGGCACAGCAGTTGGTAGTGCCTAGAGCTTACTGTGTGGTGTTTCTAGCCATAGCCCATGATATTGCCTTTGCAGGTTATATGGGCATAAAACATACAAAGAGACATATTATGCAGAACTTCTATTGGCCTGGAATTTCCAGGGATGTAATTGGGTACTGCAGGACCTGTGAGCAGTGCCAAAAGGTAGGCAAGGCAGGAAACAAAGTAAGAGCTCCTTTGATGCCTTTGCCTGTGCTTGAGGAGCCATTTCAGAGGGTAGCTATGGATATTGTGGGGCATCTGATTACCCCAAGTTCCACAGGGAAAATGTATATCCTAGTGGTAGTAGATTATGCTACAAGAAACCCTGAGGCAATGACTTTGTTCTCTATCGAGGTGGAAAATCTGGCAAATGCTTTGTTAGAGGTTTTCAGCAGGGTAGGTTTCCCAAAAGAAATACTGACTGACAGAAGTGCCAATTTCATGTCAGAATTGCTGGCTTGTCTGTGGAAGCACGTTGGGTTGAAGCACCTGAAGACCACCCCTACCACCCCCAGATTAATGGTCTGGTTAAGAGGTTAAACTCTACAAGTCCATGCTACAGGCATTTGCAGGCAAGTTTAAGAAAGAGTGGGACAGATATTTGTCCCATCTCTTGTTTGCTTACAGCGAGGTTCCCAGGGAATCCACAGGTTTTTCACCCTTTGAGTTGTGGTATGGGCATAGGGTGAGGGGACCTCTAGATTTAATTTGTGATGAGTGGGAAGGTGAGTGTGAATCTCACAATGAGTCTGTTGTGACATATATCCTAAACCTCAGGACAAGGCTCAGGGGACTCATGGGCTTGGCCCAGGAGAACCTGGCAGAAGCCCAACAACAGAAAAAGATATGGTATGACAGGAATGCTCGAACTAGAGTGTATGCTGTAGGGCAGCAGGTAATGGTTCTCATTCCTGTCAGACACAACAAGCTGCAAGCAGCTTGGGAGGGACCCTACAAGGTGGTAAGAAAGATAATTGATGTTAACTACATGGTAGAACTGCTAGACAGGAGGCAGGGGCACAAATTGTACCATGTTAACATGATGAAACCTTACCATGATAGGGAGGCCCTTGTGCTGAGCATTTGAAGTGGATTTCAGGAGGAGTCTGAGGGAGATCTGGTGATTGATCTCTTCAGTGAGGCTTGGACTGACACCTCAGTGGAAGGGGTAGCAATGTCTCAACAGCTATCTCCTACCTAAGTTCGGGAAATCTGAGCAGTGTTACAGGCGTTTGGGGACATGTTCACTGGGAAACCAGGGTGCACCTACCTGGTGCAGCACCAAGTGGAAACAGGACCCCAAAGGCCTATTAGGCAGGCCCTTTATAGAGTGTCTGAGAGAGTCAAACAGACTCTGAGGGGGAGATGCAGGAGATGTTGGAACTAGGGGCAATTCAAGAGTCCAACAGTACCTGGGCCTCCACAGTTGTGCTGGTGCCAAAGAAGGATGGGAGCACCAGGTTCTGTGTGGACTACAGGAAATTAAATAGTCACACAGAGTCAGATGCTTACACCATGCCTAGGAAGTATCTTACCACCATTGATCTTATCAAGGATTACTGGCAGATGTCCTTGACTCCTAGTGCTAGAGAGAGGTCAGCCTTTGTGACTCCTTTTGGCTTGTATGAGTTCACAAAGATGCCCTTTGGGATGAAAAATGCCCCATTGACTTTCTAGAGGCTGGTAGATCATATCCTAGCAGGAGCAGGAGGGTTTGCCCTTGAATACCTAGATGATATTGCCATCAGGTTCCTATTGTAACATCGAAAATACAATTGTTCGAATCACTAAAGGTCAACCTTTAATGATCAAACAATTACATTTTTGAATGCACCGAAAAATATATTAAAAAAAAGTTAAGAGAAAGGGTGTAGGCAGGGGTGCAAGCCCCTGCACCCACCATACCCCCGCTACTTAAATATACCATATCCAAGATTGCACTACAGCACGAGAAAGGGAAACCTTCCCTTTCCTGCACTTAACTCCATTAAAGTGCGATCTCGGAGTTGGTATATTTAAGTAGGGGGTGTGTGGGGGGTGCAGGGGGCTTCCCCCCCCTACTCACAGCAGTTACTTTTGTTTCTTTTGTTTTTTTTTAATTACATTTTTGAAGTTTTAGTACTTTGATTATATGGTGTCGACCGTATGATATTCAAAGCACTAAAACTTTGATAATGTAATATGTAACCACTGCCCTCTAAAACCATTCCTGGCAAGAACACCTTTAACATGTCAGGGAGGTGCTGGGCAGACTACAGAGGACAGGGTTGACGATTAAGCCCAGCAAATGTCAAGTGGGTTTGGCAAAGGTCTCCTACCTGGGACATAGAGTGGGGAGTGGTAAGATCAGGCCAGGACCTACCTAAGTAGAAGCCATTCAGGCATGGCCTACAAAAAGCAGGTGAGGGCATTCTTATGGACATCAGGGTACTACAGAAAGTTTGTCCCCTGTTATAGAACCATAGCTGCTCCCCTCACAGACCTCACAAGAAGGAACAGGCCAGATAAGGTAGTGTGGACCCCAGTATGTGAGCAGGCATTCCAGGAGCTTAAGGAAGCTTTGGGAGGACACCCTGTGTTAGTCAGTCCAGATTACAGCAAATAATTTGTTGTGCAGGTGGATGCTTTGAACCATGGGGTGGGGGCTGTACTTAGCCAGATTTCTTCAGAAGAAGAAGAGCACCCAGAGGTTTATCTCAGTCATATGCTCCAACCCAGGGAGGAATGCTATGCAGCTGTAGAAAAATAAATGTCTAGCCATAGTGTGGGCACTGCAGAATCTTCAGCCTTATCTGTATGGAGGAAAAATCACTGTAGTCACAGACCACAGTCCCCTAACATGGTTATATAGAGCCAGCCAGGAAAATACCAAGTTGATAAGATGGAACCTAGGGTTACAAGCATACATGTCAGTGCAGCACCGCAATGGGATTAGCAATGCCAATGCAGATGGGCTCTCAGGACAGTTAATGGGGTAAGGTATGCTCATATAGACCTAACCTTCTCAGGCAACATTTCTCATGGGTCACTTGAAAAACTAGACTGAGTTTACCGGGGGGAGATATGTGAAGATATGTGAAGGATGCCAGCCTAGTTAGATAAAATTTTGTAGATAATTCTGTCATTTGTAAATATTAATAGATGCCACAGGCTTGTTTTCTTAAATGGAAGAAAATGGTGCTAAATGTTGAATGTCAAAAATGTAACAACAGTGCACTCTGCTGCAAGAAAGCTGATAAGTCAAGCATTGTATAATTCTTTGATCTCAAATTCAGAGCCGAGATGTCTGGATGATGGAATTCTTCCTATTGTTTTGAGACCAGAGTTAATTGCTAGAATTTGCATGTATAATGTCTTTTATTGCTACAGCTTCCTGACTAGGTGCAAGATTAAAAGTGCTGCTAAACTGAGTTTCTGTTAGCATGGGAACCAGAGAAAAAAATGATGTAATTTGAAATGAGGCAGTAGTACTGTGTTATCTGTTTAAGGACAGAGCGACTCAGAATTTTGCATTTGTTGTCGAACATCCAACATCACCAGCACTGATTTGCTCTATATGTAAGTTTATTTTAACACTTAGATATGGCTAGGAAATAGGAACATTAGACTAGTTGTTTTTTTCTTTATTGATGTCAAAACTTTTCTACTGTATCTTTTTAAGCATTTCTCTGTGATCTCTGAACTCTTGACTAGCACTGCGGAGTAAGAAGTATTGTCTTGTGTTCTTATTGGTAGCATTGTTGCCTCACAGCAAGAGGTTCTCCTGTTCGATTTTCAGATGGAGTGCCTTCTGTGTGGAGTCTGCATGTCCTCCCCATGGTCGAGTGGCCTCCGAAAGACATGTATGAATGGGTGTGTCTTTGCTGAAGGTTGGGCGTTGGGCTGGCAACTCGGCACCATAAAAATCTACTGCAAATCATTAGCGGACTGGAGTTCCGCTATGGCGACCCCTAACTGGGAAAAGCCGAAAAGACAAACATTTTTAAACCTTTCAACTGTGGATATTTTATGTAGAGATAATTTAAGCTCTAGAGTACATTGCATGTATATAGTGATACTGTCCAAGCCACCTTGCTGTTCAGTCACACTTACCAGTTGGATAATAATATTGCACAGTAATAATTGGACACCCTTTGATAAGGGCCTTATTAATAGCTGATATTAGTGGTTGGTTGTGGTGATTACTACATTATAGCCTGGACAGAAAGGGCATAGCTGGAGAACCTGTGCTAGTCTTCCCCAGGAGTATCGGTGTGTTTGTAGATAACTCATATCCCAAAGTGTGTGTGTGTGTGTGTGTGTGTGTGTGTGTGTGTGTGTGTGTGTGTGTGTGTGTGTGTGTGTGTGTGTGTGTGTGTGTGTGCGAGCTACTTGGGCAGGGAAACGAAGCACTGTTTGGACAAAGAGGGTACTGGAGGTTTTAGCTTGACCACTAGGCTGAGATCTGGACCCTATAGCTGTGCCAGTGGGTAGTCTTACTGGGAATCTGGAGAGAAAGGGAGAAACCAGCCCCAGGCTGACTGTGATCTCTGTGTACTCTTAAGGGATATTGTACTTTACTGTGTGTGTGTATCTATTATCCTCCCCTATGTGGACACCCCTCACTGGTGTTAGTGGTGAGGATTGAGGCTCCCTGATTGCTGGGTCAGTGCACGGGCATCACAGACTACACTGGATACTCTATGCCAGTTGTTTGCAGCTCCTCTGATTCTAGCTTTGACCTCTTCATTCAGACTATCCTTCTCCTCAATTACCCCTGCCAGATAAATGAAGCTGTTTACCAGTTCCACTATCTTCCCTTCTATCTCTATTCTCAGCTTCTTCTGATTTCCCCATTTTGCTGCCATTGCCACCATCTTATCTGTGCTTAGTTTCATCCCATGTGCCTTCAGATTTTCATTCCATTCTCCTATCCTTTGTTGAAGTTCTAGCTCAGAGTCTGCCTGTACTGCCACATCATCTGCATACAGCAGTTTGTTGATCCATCCCCTGCAACCTGTTTGCTAATGTAGTCCATCACCAGTATGAACAGCAGTGGGCTCAGAGCTGAACCCTGATGCACACCCACTCCTACTGGGAACCCCTCTGTGAGGCTGAACACTGTTCGTACTTAAGTCATTGGGTCCTTGTACATAGCCTGCACTAATTCTACCAATGTTTCTGGAACTTCAAACCACCACAGTACTGCCCTGATCAGCTTTCTTGGGACCTTGTCATATGCTTTCTCCAAGTCTAGGAATGCCCATTAAGAAATCTCTCCTCATCTCTAGCTTCTTCTCAAGTATTTGTCTCAATGCAAACATCAGGTCAATTGTGCTGCATCCTGATCTGAATCCAAACTGCTCATCTCCCAGCTTACATTCTACTATTCTGCATTTCCGTTTATCAATCATCATCTCCAGAACTTTCATGCAATGTGATAGGAGTTTGATGCTACTGTACTGCCCACAGTTGTGGAAGTCCCCTTTGTTTTTGTACACTGGCATGAGCTTATTCTCCAGTCATCTGGGATACAGCTTTCTCTCCACACTGATATTAGTAACCTCAGAAGCCATTTCTCCCTTATCTCACCCAGCATCTTTATCATATCTGCTGTGACCTCATCTGAGCATGGTACCTTCCTTGACTGCATCTTCCTTAATGCTGTTCTTGCTTCTTCTAGGGTGGACTCCTCCTCTTCTTCTCTCATCGTAGGCTGTTTCTGGGACAGTTTCTGTGGGGTTTTCTTCATTCAAAAGCTGCTGGAAATACTCCTTCCGTCTGCCTTTGATGTCCTCTGGACTGGTGAGCAGATTGTTGCTGGCATCCATTATGAAGGGTGTCTGACTATCTTCTTTATCTTTCTGTCTTTGCCTTGCAACCTGATATAGTTTTTTGTGCCCCTTACTGAGTCAGTTTCCAGAAGTTGGTCCAGTACCTCCGATGCCCTATTCTTTGCTATTACAATGTCTTTCTTAGCTTCTTTGTTAGCCAACCAGCAGTTCTTCCTAGCCCAGTCATTCTTTATTTTCTCCCACTTCTTCCTGCACTCCTTCTTTCTTTTGCTGACTTCCTGGACTTCTGCATTCCATCACTAGATTTCCTTATGTACCTTATTTCCATACCTGGCTCAGCCACATATCTTTTCTGTAGTCCTAACACATGCTATTTTAAGGCACTATCATTCTTCTTCTTCAACTCCACATATTTCCTCCTCTTCTTGAGGTGCAAGAGCCCTGAGTAATTCCTTGAACTGTTGTACTTTCTCTCCAGTCAACTTCCAGGTCTTCAGCCTGGTCTCTGTTGACCTTAGAGCCTTCTCTGACTACTGCTTGCAGCTGATTGTGTCAACTAGTGTTTTATGCTGTGGGCCGACTGTGTACTGGGGATGTCTTTGCAATTATGGATTCTATCCCAGTGCCTTTTCCTTACTAGGAAGAAGTCTGCCTGAGTTGCATGTTGACTACTCTTGCATGTGATCTTGTGGCTGTCTCACTTTCTGAACAATGTGTTGGCTACTATCAAGCCATTTTCCAGACAGAAGTCTAGAATGGCTTCTCCTTCTTTATTCCTGTTACCCCATCCATGTGAACCAAGGCAGTCCTCATATCCTGTTCTGTCTGTCTCGATATGTTCATTCAAGTCACCCATATCAACACCAATTCATGTTGTCCTGCTTTATCTGGTAGGTCCTGCAACTACTGTTTGAATGCACTCTTTTCCTCATTATTACAACCCTGCTGTGGGGCAGAGGCTGAGATTATGAATACTGTACTATCATAGGCTGAGATTATGAATACTGCCCTATCATAGGCTGAGATTATGAATACTGCCCTATCATAGGCTGAGATTATGAATACAGCCCTAGCTTACAGTGGAGTGTGACTGCCATGAGTCTGTCATTAATTGTGATGATATCCCTTAATGCCTTCAGAAGCCTCTTTCTCATCACGATTCCTACACCATTTCTAGCCTGCCCTCAACCTGAGTAGTAGACTCTATATCCCATGCCAATTGGCTTTGTTGCCCTGCCCTTCCATCTCATCTCTTAGATACATAGGATGTCCAGCCTCATCCATATCATCATGTCATCCACTTCCAAGCTGCATCCTATTAGTGAACCTACATTAAGCGCAGCAATTCTCAGTTCATGTTTGGCAGGTTGGTTGGTTTTACGTCTAGCTTTTGCTCAACAAAGCTATCCCGGGTAACCCAGGCTGGGCAACTAGACACCAGCCAGCCAGTAGCTTATTGACTCAGGGTGCTGGACTTTATGTCGGGCACACAATGGCCAATAGGGGGCACATATACCCCTCCCACCATTAGCAAGGGTCCCTGGCATGGGTCAGAGTAGGCCGGGTCCTCATCCCACTTATCACCAGTAACTACCCATGCCCATTTTTGGTGACATTAGTCAACATGACCAAATCACCTAGAGCCCTATTTTACACCATAGAATGGCTAGCTTTGCCACGGCGCATAGTCTGTGATCTGTGTTCACCTATCTTGAGGATACTGCACACCACAGTAGATGCCCAAAGTGGTTGGTCTGCACAACTCTCCCCCCTGCTATCTCAGTGTATCATTCAGCAATGTTAATGCTTACCACACAGTTTGTTCTCCAATATAATTAAAGAGTACTAGTCATCTGAAAAAATAATTTCTAAACAACATTATATTTGAGCTCGGAGGCTTTTAAAGGATACAACTTCCTAAATTTTTGCTTAACATTTTGCATAGGTGGAAGAACAAAATGGCAGAAATGTTTGAAGAAATGTTATTTGTAGAAACATATGGTGTTTTGTTAACTATAGAAAATGGTAGGTTTTTACACATTTTGTTGGTGCCTCTGCTTATTTATTGATGAAGAATAAAATGAATGTGAAGAATCTAGATTTCGTTTTCTTCATATTTATATATTTTATCTAATTTTTCATGCTAAAGACAAAGAAAATCTGTCATTATGAAATGATGGTTATACCTGCCCTCCTTTGTTAGATTTAGGTACTGCAGTAATGATGAATCATATCAAGTGTAATGATGAATCATATCAAGTGCTGAGATGGAGTTAGCATAATTAATTGCTTGCTGTTTAAATCAACCAGTGTTTGATCTAAACTAAAATATGCAATCATTGGGAAGTTGTACACTGAAAAAAGAATTAACCCACAAATAATTAAATAATTAATTTTACAGGGTGGCAAACACCCCTTGATGTGGGGGGGGGGTTCTCCATCCCTATTTTTATATAAAACTACTCTGAGGTCACATAAAGGTGGAGAAGGAAGAAAGGTAAAAACAAAACTATAACTCCCTCTTCTTGTATTCATGTGAGGCAGAAGCACAGCAGTTAACATGCAACATACTATTTCTGATTCACTTAAATGTCTACTTCAGGAAATTATAGGCTTTCCTGTACTGATATTCAAGACTTACTACGCAGGATGTGGTAAAGCTGAGGATTTATGGTTGAAATTGCTCACAAGAGATGAACTACATTCATTCTTTTAGTGAAAATGGAAGGTAATAGCCAAGACAGTTATTGGGAAAGGCCAATGAGGAGCAAAACATGGTAAAATTGTTGTTAAATAGCAATGTTTTTAGGATTTATAATTTAAGAGTTTGGACATTTTCTGAAATACGTTTCATCAAAGCATATGATTGTTGCTCCTTCTGCAAGAACCTATTTATATAGAACTATTGTTGAGTTAAACATTTTTACAGACAGGCTTAACTTATTGTTTTTGTTCAGGGACAGTAGTACATTTGGTGCATTTAATGTGCTAAAAAATAATACTTTCAGCCAACTACAATGCAGTATGCTACAAACATTTGAAAATCCATGAGAATAGCACTGGAGAACTAAAAAATGTTTATTAAGCCTTGATTTAATTTGAGTATAGAGCAAAATAAAGCATTAAACTATTTAAAAAATTACTATTTCGTACATGAAAACAAATAAAAGTAACAGAATAGTAATCATGGAAAAGAAAACAAAAGAAACGAAGCAATGTTATGCATGCTGAATGCAGGAGTACTTAACATTGATGTTAACAAACAAGTTGAGATGGCTTATAAAAAGTAGGATAAATTATCACTTGATTTCTTATGAATTGCGCATGTGCTATATACATTTCTGAGATTTTAGCACTTAACTCATCCACATCTAATATATACTTTTGACATTCCGAAAATACAAAAAATGAGACAAATCTACCCTGAAGACCTATTATAGCAGTCTATAGTCCAAAAACTGAACCAATTATATCATTTTAGATGTTAAATTACCAACGTATGTTATCTGTTCCATTATGTACACACAATTCTTGTTATTTTTTTAACAAAATTAAGAAATATAAACATTGCTATGGAGAACAGAGACAGTATTCTAATAGTTCTTGTTGGCATTGTATCATTACAGTGTTCTAGTTCTACCACAGATGCAATTTATTTACTGAAATCACTTTTTAGCAAAAAAAAAAAATCTGGTTTGGAACTTATACGTTGCATTTTCTTTGCCCTTTATTGTAAATGAAACTTAAAAATAACTTTTTTTGTATTACTTTAGATAAAAAAATGCTTTTATCAGACTAAGATAATGCTGCTGGGGGTAGGAAGAGCCCCCATAAATGTGAATTTATTCTTAGCAAAATGGGAAGAAAGTATAATGTATCAATTGTCAAGTTGCCAAGAGTTTAGTAAAGTTTGTTTTTATTCATGCCTTATAGACAATCTATTCTTTTTTCCAATGGAATGGAACTGTGGATGAATATAAAATATTTATTCATACTTTGAATCAAAGTACACAATTTTTAAAGTTTATATTTGCAGCAGAGTTTTATTGTACAAATTATTTATATATTTGGGCAGATTCGATAAAGCCTACATGGTCCATTTACAGCATGTGCATGTCACGATGCAGCATATACTGGTAGCAAACTGTTTGGATTCAGTAAGCAGCTCTACATGGTGTGTAGAGCCATGCAGAGCCATGCAAACACGATGAACACTTTGGCATGTAAATTACAGCATAAACTGCTAAATTGTATGCTAATCAATTAGTCCTAGATGGAGGAGCTGTTCACCAAGCTATAAAGCAACTGTGGAGACTCAATGCTAGTTTTCTCTTTTAATTCCAAAACCTACTGGTAACAGCCACAGAAAGGAGTCTACACAGAAACAATGTTTTGGGCTGCTGTTGCTTTAATTCATGTTTGTGTGCAACAGGCTGAAGTCTATGCTGCTGCTGCTGCTAATAGACCATGGCCAAAAAACAAAAGAGTTTTCAGACCTTGGCTAACTTATCACAATCTATATGTTGCAGAAATTGTAGAGCACTACAGGGTGGATAGAGACACACTACAGGAACTCTGCAGCCTTTGCCATCCTCAACTCAGAGCCAGGACAAACTGAGGGGAACCCATCCCAGTGGAGACAAAGATATTTGTAGCACTTAGAATTTTAGGTGCAAGTACCTTTAAGGGATGAACAGGGAGCATACTAGGAGTGTCACAGGCATCAGCATTCAGGATCCTCCATCATTTCCTAAATGCTATGCTCCAACATGCCAGCGACTGCATATATTATCTCCATATTCCTGAGGATAAGCCCAGAAATATGCAGGACTTCTACCCTGTAGCACACTACCCTGATGTACTGGGTGCTATAGATTGCACACATGTAGAACCTAAGCACCACCAGGGAACAGGGAAGGCTCTACATAAATAGAAAGGCTTCCATTCTATTAACCATAAAGTTATGTGTAATGGCAAGGGAGTCATCTTGAACGTGTGTACTGGCAACCCAGGCAGTTACCATGACTGACATATCTGGCATACCTCCCAATTGTATCAGATGTTCACTGGGGGGATATCCCACAGGGTTATTTACTGGAGGATGCAGGTTATACACTGGAATAGTGGCTGCTGATAATGCCCATCAGAAATACACACATACCTGCTGAAGAACACCATAATGAGGCATGTGCTCAAATCAGAAGTATCATAAAGTGTGTGTTTGGGCTACTGAAGTTGCAGTTCTAATTCTTAGATACATTGGGGGAGCTCTGCAGTACAATCCCCATACATGTACTGAAACAGTCACTGTATGTGCCATGCTACACAACTTCATCCTGAGAAAACAGCTTCAGCAGGATCAACAAGGGGAAGGGGCACACATCCCACCACCAGTGGCAAGGTCACCACAGCCACACACAAGTGAGGAATTAGAGGGGGAAACAGCAGCTGCTGTGGGTGTAAGTAGATGTATGAATGCTCAGTCTGCCCTTGCATTGGCTAAGAGGCAACTCATGGCACACTCACTCACCACCTAAGGGGCTAAAACCTTCCTCCTATGCACATACATATAGTAACATTGATGTCAGAGAATGCTCACAGCCTTTACCTACCCATGTAATAGCTGTGTACTGCTAGCATCAGACAGAGTTAGCCCTAAACTACAACTGCTGCAACTGATGGATTTACAAGGTAAGTGCTGAACCTGGATTGTATTGTGTAATAATATGAATGACTGGCATATCCTTGCATGTTCTTACTTGGTAATGTAAGCAAGTAAAAGGTGGGTGATTTGTACAGAAATGACCTAAACATGTGACAGCATAGACTTATTTGACTTGTATGTGTCCATTATTAAGCAGTAGGCCTCAGGCATCAAAGATTCACACAGCCATACCTCTCAAAAGTACTACTGGTAACCACATGCCTTCAGACTAACACCATACATTTGCAATGGAAAATCATTAAAGAGAAAAGTTAGAAAGCAATGAGACACATTTCAGTTTCAGACTTCACAACTCTCACAAGATCATTAACAATACTGATGCAGAAAAGTGTGATGCTATCAACTGTCTAACTGTCTAAGACCAATACAACAAGGAACTGAAGGCTAAGTCCAAAACTACCACACTTGTAGCAATAAGTCACTGCCGTATAGAATGACAATAAGAAAGGATTTATTGGATGAAGCACTTTTCGTCGCACACAATTGTGGGACTTCCTCAGATAAAAACAGTAAACACACCACTTCAGTATATACAAAGCACCCCTAGTCACATGTTCACAACTACAATCACTGATAGGCTATCACATCCTGTCAGGTATTTAAAACCCTGAATATTCATAAAGTAAAATCAAGATTGTAAACACACTATCTATTATTGTTAATCTATACATATGTATATATAAAAATAATATATATATATATATATATATATATATATATATATATATATATATATATATATATATATATATATGTGTGTGTGTGTTAAAAACAAAATATGATATAAAAAATGTATAAAAAAGATCAAATAACCTGGGCTATTTACCTAGTTAAGCTCTTCAATTTTAAAATGCAATTAACAGTGCATGTTTCATTCAAGCCTGGAAAGGAACATGCATCAATGCGCAACTGCCAAAGAAGTTCCAATACCTCTAACCATACAGAGTCAGGGCCACCCCTACCATCTGGCTGGATACAATCTACTGCTCTAAGCATAAATTTATGGTTGGGATTCTCTGACGTACGTTTAGCTAAAGCATTGTCTAGTTTTCCTTTTCTAATATGGTATAGATGCTCATAAACCCAATCACGTAGTTTCCTATTGGTCTTACCAATGTAAAATGTGATACATGGCTGGCACTGAGCTAAATAAATAACAGCTTTTGATTGGCAATTCAATTTGTATTTCACCTTATACTTACAGTTCCTAAGGCTGAAAGTTTCCCCTGCAACCATGTGTGAACAAAGGTTGCACATGTTGCATTGAAACATACCTCTCCTCCCTGGGGGTCACTGAACCTAACCTTCCAGTAATTTATTTTAAGTTCTGGCCTCTTTTCCACACTATCCTAGGCACATCTGGTAGTTTACCTCTCAAATCGTAGTTGTTTTGTATTAGGGACCAGTTTTTTGAATAATTGTCACAATTGCTTCACTGTCAATACTAAAAGGTGTAATAAGCTTCAACCATGGTGCAGTATCGTGGTCTTCCTGGTCCTTAACTAAAGGGAATGTCAAAGGACCATCTTTTCGTTTTTTGCTAAGAATGGGTTGATATGTCCCCAAATCCCTTTTATCTACTACTTCTTTAATAAGTTTGTCAATAAGTTGTCTAGGGTAACCATGTCTGACAAACATACCCTTTAATAGTTGGCATTCCTCCAGAAAGTCTGAGTCCGTTGATACCATATGTGCAGCCCTGACCAATTGGCCTTTCATCACTGATCTCTTCTGGTACCAAGGGTGGCAGCTACTGTAGTGCTGGAAGGTGTTGGAGTAAGTCTCCTTTCTGTAGATTTTTGCACAAAAGGAGTTTTCTTCATAATCCTTGCATAAGTCTACATCCAAATAAACAATCCTGTCAGAACTGAAAGGTGGTTTTGGGGATTGAGACACCTTGGTGCCATAGTCCTAGGTGTCCTAAAACACAACAGAAGAATAATACACATACATATCACACAATTAAAAAATACATTTTCTCAGATAAAACAGAAGAGGTAACATTTCAGTATTACCCACCAGAGAAACATAAAACAGACTAAATATCTGAAATATGATTAACAGGAATTTTGAGGTTGTAGCATATTACATTCACACACAAAGCAAGGCTGCATGTAAAACAAGGGAGAGTAATAGCAACATATCCTTGTTTGTGCCAAAACAGAAATGCAGCTTTGCTCCCCCACCCCCAAAAGAAAAGACAGATGATACATTTTGCTAACAAACCATCAGTGAAATTCTAAAAGTGCTATCAAATGAGCTGTCCCTGAAATATGTGTACAGATTTAATACAGAACAATCCATTTTAGGCTATTGTCAATTATGTATACCTGTGAAATGCCCTGACAAACATACTCATGCCATCAGTACATTTCTAAGTAATACATAAAGATACCAGTAGTATTTGCTAATTAATAAATTTATATAAATATGAAACAGATTTTTATTAAATGACATTTCAGCATCTGCAGCATACAGCTAAAAAATACAAGCATACCTTTTCAAGTTCAGTAATCTTCTGTGCAGATGTGTCTTAAAACAATAGCCTCTTCTGTGTTCTCCACATGAACAAGTCTCCTCACTTTCAGGTTCCCTAGCTACATGGTTGTCTTTTTATGGTGCAGATTCAGGGCTGTTAGGATGGTAAAGATGCAAATGAGGTGTGAACTCATTAGAATTGCTGTATCACAAAATGTTGGTGCCAAATAGCAAATGTAAACATAGTGCAGGCTCTACCTCAGTGTTTATTGATAATAGATTGCAACTGTGAATGATTACTGGTAGGAAGAAGGAAAACACAACAGTAATGCAGTCTGCCCTACTTCAAGTGGTTGTGTCAGGTTAGACTTACAAAGTGTACATAAGCAATTTTGTCAAGGTTGGAAATGTAAGTAAGTAGCACACAATTCACAGGTTCTGTTCATTAATATAGCAATAACCCACACCTGGGTGTGGGTAATGCTAAATTTACCCACGGTTGGCGTGGTTTGGTCCCGAAGGCAAAGCCCGAGGGACCAAACAAAGCCAACCGTGGTAAATTTAGCATTACCCACACCCAGAAGTGGTTATTGCTATATCATGACATTATTTAAGAAAAGAAACTATTACTTTTCTTAAATAATGGCATAGTATAATGCCTGTTTACTGCCCTTCCGCAGATGTCTGGCATCCGGCAGTTCTGATGTACTGCGCGCCTGCGCGGTACATCAGAGTTGTGCAAAAGCAACGGAGAAAGCAAGATCTCCGTTGCTTTTTAGTATTTCGCTATGTTAAATGAGTTTAACATGGCGAGACAGTTTTAAAATAAGCAACAGACATCTCCGTTGCTTATTTTAAAACTGTCTCGCTATGTTAAACTCATTTAACATAGCGAACACTAAAAAAAGCAACGGAGATCTTGCTTTCTCCGTTAAACACTGTCTCGCTATGTTAAATGGGTTTAACATGCGAGACAGCTTTAAAATAAGCAACGGAGATCTCCGTTGCTTATTTTAGCTGTCTCGCATGTTAACCCCATTTAACATAGCGAACATGTTTAAACGAGTTATACTAATGGAAAAAAGTCCGGGCGACCGGACCTTTTTCCATTAGTATAACTCGATTTACAACGGGCACGCTGGCCAATCAGCGTGCACGTTTTGGGGGGATCATGGTATAACATCCAACTTCCCCTTCATTTGTTGACAACTGTATATTATTGCCATCTAATATCCTCACACATTTTAAGGACAAGAATATAGAATGACTTACAGACTGCATGTCTCAGACTACTGGTAAGATAAAAAGATATGCATCAAACACCGAGAGGTAAGATAGAACTGCATTTTTGCAAACAATGGTAATAAATGATTGTGTGATTACTCAGTGCACTACATCTGAAATGAATACATGTACAAATAACTGTTATATGGTTTCTTAGCACTGTGGATGATGTTGCAGTTGGTTATATGCAGAATGATTTCAGTTCCCTAATGCAAAGCTGCTGATGCTCAAACAGGGATAAAGCATCCTTACTGTGTTCTGAAGGCTCATTGGAGTGAGTTCAAATCCAGACCTATGTAGAAATATTTCATGTGTACTAAGAGATATTTTGTAGTGTTTATATCACAGACTAGTTTTCATCATTTATTTTAATTTTTCAATATTTGTTTGTGGCCATTGTTTGCACAGTGCATGGTTTAGCACAAAGAAGAGAAATTGAGAATAATTTATATCAGGTTTGGCTGTGCTTATATCACTTGCACAACACTTAGCAGTGCACAAACTAGAACAGTGGCCCACATAGGAGGCAGACATAACACCTGCAGACAGGATGTATGTAAAAGTGCAAAGGTAAAAAAAAATACATTGTTGCAATTTTTGCTTTCCATCATGTAATGCCACTGCACTGTAGTTAGCAAGGTTCACTAACAGCTTCAGTCATAGAACACCTGCAGACTGGGGGCAGAAATCCAAGAATTGAAAATGGATGCATTCAATTAATTCTGTTGGGCACCACACAGACATGCTAAGTGGCATTGTGTGGCAGTTAACACAAGAGAACTTAAAAATGAGTATGAAATTATCTGTCATATAATTATTTCTGTGGCAGCAGGGGTAAGTGTTGGGTTGGAGTACAGATGAGCCTGGGTTCTACTCCAGGTTGTGCAACCTATTGTTACTGTTCTGATAGTGGATTTTGTAGCAATGAACTGTAAAACAGACAAGTGTTATGTCAACATACTTGCAGAAACAGGTGTAAGTGTAGAACTGCCATGCACATGGTCCTGGGTTGTGGCAACAGGTGTACGTGCAGAACTGCTATACAAATGGTTCTGGGTTCTAATAAAGGATATTCCAGACAATTTTACTGTTGCTCCATTTCTCGATATATTCACTCTCATTTATAACACTTTAGATAGTGAAGCTGATATGAATTATATGTATGAGGGATAAGACACCCTTAGTATGTTTTCAGATGTATGACTGAGGGTATACCATCTACTATATTTCTGTAAGTGTAATTATGCTATCTGGACTTGTATGGCCTTTACAATTAAGTAAGACACATACACAACTGGACCTATATATAAGAATCGTGCCAGGTTGTAACACCTCAAACTGTCGGTTGTATTCATGAATTACACCTGACTATGTCTGAGCAGCAATTCTTCTGTGGCAAGGATGAAAAATCCGTGCTGTGGAAGAAAATGTTTTGTCCCTCATGCCTAGGTTTGAAAGCCAAAAACAAATGTGTCAGATCATGACATGTATGTCCCCAGTGCATGTCTGCAAACTTAATTCACCTAAAAGCTACCTTCCACTTTTCAATACATATTTCCAAACTACATCACCAGACACTTCTCAAATCAAGCTCAAGTTTCAGATTAACCTTCCTGTTTCAAATATTTATGTCATCCCTGCTTGGCACTGCTACTTTCTGCTTAACATTGTGCAAACACCGTTAGCATTATTGCTCAAGTTTGTGCACTAGTAGTAAATGCGATAACTGGATTTGACAGGAAAGGATCATTTTCCATTGCTCTAGGTTGGATGTTGGACATGGCTGGAGTTATTTTGGAAGTTGCCCAGTTTAGGGCACAGAGGTGGGGTGTCCAGGAGTGTTGGATATTTATTGGACTCCTGGTAAAGCACCACGGCCAAAGGCTCCTGCAAAGGGACTATGCTGGCTCTCAGTACAAGTCTGAGGCCTGGAGTAGTTTGTCTCAGGCTGTATCCAGTGCTACTGGCATCCCATGCATTGGAGAACAGTATAGGCATCATTTTAGTGAGCTACACAAGTGCAAAAGGGATATCATCAACTGCTGGTTAACTGAATTTGAGACTGCAGACATCTCACAGTTGTGTAAGTATGACTATAAGGCAGTATTTGTATTATTTAGAAAGATAAATATAGGCAGACTGGTATGCATAATGCTCTTCTGTCCTTATCTCTTCTTTCCCAAGCTATTGTAGACATAGAGTTCAATTGACATTCTCATGCTGCTTGAATGGAGAGACTGAGGCGAGCAAGTGGTATGCATGCAGCACAAGGGAAGTATTACTGCAGCTTTAAAAGTTCAATATAGATTTTTTTTTTATACAGTTGTAGCAAATTAAATATGCATAATCTAACAGTAGCACAAACCATCCTTAGGAGTGAAATATAACACTGTAGGTAGAGGTTCTGGGTTCAAATACCACAAGTCACAACTTTACAGTGCTGCATTTCTTTAATACTATTTACGTTAAATTAAACTGCACAAGTGGCATAAATGCCCTAATGTTAGCTGTAACCTGTATAAGTAATATACTCATACGTGCAATTTATGCACATTTCAAGGATTACTTTCAGCAATCTGTATGTATTTGTTAGGACATATACTTAAATGAAATACTTCAGATAAAATAGTTGTATAATTGTCTTAAGGCATTGTATATGATGGTACTAATTTTATCTTTTTTTTTCTCTTTTTTTATTTTCTATTACGTGTCAACAAAATATACAAGAAATGTTACTCTCCCCAACTATTGAACCAAAATAAAACATTTTAGGGTCCACGCAAATAGCACCTGTACTCCCCTGGAGCAGTACTGAACAAAGTGAACCAACTCACTATGCAGATAAGAGTCTTTAATAGGCACACAGACTAAGCACTTTCGTCTGCAAACCCCAGACATCATCAGAATCTGTTAAAAATGTCATTAGATATGCTTATATCGTTACTTACAACCGATAAAATAACTCTAACAATTACATTTTAAATTTTAAATAATCTGTCATTCAAAGAAACAGGAATAAAACTACAAACTTACAATATATTTCATTATATACAACTCACAATAACCTTACTACAATATATAAAAGAAACATATATTTACTATTAATGATAAAATTATTCACAAGAACATAATGTAAACCAAATGTATTGCCAATATCGGCACAAGAAACACACAAAAAATGTAAAGTTGCAGATTTCAATAAAAGACATAGGGCAGGATTCACAAAGCCTCCGTGTAAGAGATACAAGGCTTACACGGAGGCTGCAGTTAAACGGTGTAATGTCAGCATGTCATGCATATGCATGAGGGCATGCTGAATCACACCTAAGGCTAACACGGTCCATGGAAGACAGTAGGGGGTGTGTCCGTAGGCCGAGCCCTGCAAGCAGACATGCCCCCAGAAGAGTAAAAGTGCCCAAAGTAAACCCCCACGACAGAGTGCATGAAAATGTGAATAAACACAACACAACACAACACATGCCCCCACAGACTATGAACTTAAAATCATATAAATGAACATGTTTAATATTTTTTTTAAACTGTAAAGATGTTTGCCCGTGAGTGCGCTCGTTTGCGCTGGTGTGCCCGTAGCTCAGCCACAGTTAGCAATAAGTGGAAAAGCATATAAGAACTAACTATGCAAAGTAAGCCAAAAAGCAATAGCATAGCGGTAGAGATGTCGGCTGAATAGCAGGCAGTCATGGTTCAAGCCCCCACAACAGCAATTTTTATTTTCAGTGAAATAAGCACGAAACCAGTCCCTGACATATACGTACACATATAAAATTATATTTTATGTAAAATGTAATGAAATAGGCCATTTATTTAGAAGAAATGTGAGATAAAATAATAAAAAATGCCAAATGTGCCTATAGCTGAGCTACAGTTTAACAAGGTGAGTGCAGCTGCCCGTAGGTAAGCAGTGGTTTAACAGGTGCAAAATGAGTGCCCATAGGTGAGCAATGGTTCAATAGGTGCAAAATAAGCGCCCGTAGGTGAGCTGAGCGTAATATGCATGCTTACAGCCAAATGTAGCGTAAACCAGCATAACCCGTTTGCGCGGAGCTGCGCACCGCGCCAACAAGCTAACCGACAGGCAACGTTGAGCAAGCTGTAACAAAACTGCCTTTACACAAACACACCCCCTAGCCTGTCTAGACAGACATAAAATATAAAAAGCAGTGGCCATGTTCGAACCCAGGATACCATGCACCATAGTCAAGGTACTGAACCACTAAGCCATGACAGCTGTACTTAGAAATGCAGTAATAGCAAATATATAGGAATGAATAGAAAGAGGAGCATGACAAAGCAGGTTTTGTGAAGCTGATACAATTCCAAAATGGCCAATCACAGATAAGTGTGGGAAAAACGGCATATATAAGCCCCATAGGCGGGAATACACAGCATAACCGATTGTAGAACTAACCTTCAGCCAGAATGTCAGGAGTAGGTGAGGGTAGTTGCTTCCGAGCACAGAGGTGGGGTGTTGAGGAGTCCAGATATATGGTCTGGCTCCTTGTCCACAATCATGAGCCCCAACTCATGCAGGGCCAGGTCCTGTGGGGAGCATATAGGGCTGAGGCATGGGACCGGTTGGCTCATGATCTCACCAGTGCCACAGGGATTCCAAGGACTGGTGAGCAGGTCCGTCACCACCATGCGGACCTGAAGAGACGTAAGCAGGACCAACTGAACCGTTGGATCCAGGAGGCCCGGCAAATGCCCAGCGCCCTACTACTGAATAAGTTACATTTAATTATGTATGTAAGAAATTAACCTAGCTGATATTATGGAGATGTGTATACCAATATTACTTTATTTATATTACAGCTGCAGGTGTCCATTCTGCGAACCGCAGAGCCTATGGTGATAGGCTGGTGCGGTTGCGCCACCAGGCAGGTCAGTAATCCTTCCCCTGTAACTGTAAAGAAATATAAAAGTATGACAGTTAGCAAAAGAGTGCAGTGTAGTCACTAAATAATAAAATGCGCAAGTAACAGTGTAAGAGTGTTTGCAAGTAATGCTTGATTACAAAAGTGTGTTGCAGTCTGTAATCCAAACAGAAAAATGAAAATGTCTGAAATAAAGTCTGAAATAAAGATGCCCCACCTGTAATATAATAGTACACAACCTGCAGCAGGCTGAAAAGTACAGCTGTAGAAGATGAGCAAATCACATGTGTGAAATATAACCCTGTGGAAATACTGAAGCATGACAGAAGTGAGACTGTTAGAAAGGATTGTAATAACTACAGGTAAAACATGTCAATAAAGCCTAGAAGTAAGTACCATCCTGAATTGTAAAATTAAAACAAGTGAGAGAGTGTGAGAAAGAGTTAAGAATCCACCAATAAAGTAGTAATAACCCCTGAATAAAGTATACTGCAGTCAGTACAGAATGAAATGAATGTGACAAGCAGAACCAAACTGCAAAACGTGTTCAAAATGTTGCTGCAGCTGGAATGTGTATCCCAAAATCTGGATATGTTGCTCTCAGTCTGCAATATGCAGATAGTATGATTGTCTGACATACCAAACATCCACAGTTGTCTATAGCTATATAAAGCAAATGGAGCAGGATGATGTAGCTGAACAAAGCCAGATATGAACGTGTATGAATAACAATAAAATGTATATTGATGTAGCAGTAACAGTCCTATCACCAACTTGAAGTAGTTATCACATAGGAAACTGTAGGTAGAACAGTAGTGTGCATATATCTGCAGCTATTAGAAATGTACAGCATATGTATTGGTATTTGAAGGTGTTAATTATATTTTCTTCACCCTACCCTATAACCACATATAATCCATTCCACGTGAAATTGGTATGTGCAATCACAATTAACACCCCTGGACATTTGTCCTGTTGGGTCATACATATTTGCATGTACGTTGATGCATCTGCCCTGTTCATACATCCAAACCTGATGGCCTGTTGCCATCAATCAACCCTGTATGTTGTTGGACTGTGTATTGCTGTTCAAATTATGCATGTGTTATGCTCGCTGTTCAATGGTGTGAATATCTGGGTGTTTGGTTAATGGGAGTACTAATGCATGCTGTTACAACTAATTGAGAATGGTATTGTATGTTACTAACCCAAACTGTCATGACATAATGCAAAATATAGGACGACAGGGAAGGCGGGTTCCAGCGGACCCACCTCTCCCACCTCAGCTGGCGAGTGCACCTGGCAACAGTGCCCAGTCTGGACCCTCCTCCGGTGGCCCTGTGCCACCTGCAGGTGGAAGCGCTGCAGGGGATGGGGCTCGTCCCCCCTCTGCAGGTGTGGCCAGAGGAGAACCACCACTCACCCTCCGTAGCTTCCGGACTGTGGTGCATAGGGAGATCCAGGAATCTGTTCTTGGGCCCCTACGCCAGCTTGAGGCACAGGTGGCACAACTTACGGGCATGCCTGTTGCCCGGCCTACACAGTCCCCAGCACAGCCCCGTCCTGGGCAGTGAAGGAACAGTGGCAACTGCCCATGGGTGGGGATATCAGTTCCACTGTTGCCATCTGTGGGCTCATGGGCTCTGGATATCCAAACATCTGTCCCCGTCAATTGTGTAACCCCCCACACGTGTCATACACCGCCCCTGTATGCATCTTGTTTGTCTTGTCTGTTGACCTACCCAACCTACCTCTCCAGCTATACTGACTTCCTTTACCTGACATACCACTCTCACCTGAAAAAAAAAAAAAAAAAAGGGCACTCTGTACCCACAAAAAAATTATGCCCCATACATAGCTGCCCATTCCACACACATGTCTGCTGGACATGGAAACTATCAATTACAATTGGCTGTCCAACAAGTATTATTGTTGTCCTGACACCTCTCTCAGGGGTGGAAGGTTTCAAAGGTCACACCAAACTAGAAACATATGCACAGCTGTTGCTGATGAAGAAATGGGCAGCTATGGGCCTTACCTACATCCCTTCTGCAAAACCCAATCTTGTTTCCCTACTGTCTTACCCTCTTTGTGACCCCTTTTTCACCACTTTCCTCTCTCCCCATTTTCATTTCTTTCAAAGAAAAAAGCGCGGGTGTGCGCCAGAGTAAGCACTGTTAAGCGGTTGTAAGCAGGTGTGCGCGGTGCTGAACGCCAGTGCGCATGCGTGAGCTCCGCGCAAACCAGCGCTAACCTGGTTACAACTGCTTAAAAGTGCCTTAGTCACTTTGATTGACAGGTCCTGTAGTCAGTTCAAAAGCAAAATCAAATCCCACTGGCAGTCCCGAACCCAGGACCTTGGAAACAATAGTCTGCATGACTTACCACTAAGCCATGACTGTTATACAAGAACATTCTGCTACAATAAATATATCATGTAATAGTAGGAATGAATGTAAAGGGAATATAGGATGTGTAGTACGCAAAGCATGTCATGTATATTTACTGTCAAATCTAGTGGATTTCTATAATAATAGTGTGTGAACAGAAACAGCCATGCTAGTTGGTAGCTAGTAGGCAATAATGTCAGTTATCATACATATATAAATATATATATATATATATATATATATATATATATATATATATATATATATAGTTGTAGGTGTCAGTGTACATACACACTTAGAACAGGAAACAGGAGAGATGAATGGAGAAATGTGAATCTACAACACAGCCTGAATCATGAGGGAGATACTAACCTTTACACTCACAGAACAGTGTCCACAGCATACCAGCATGGTCCCCGCCCTTACAATCTGAAAGGGCAACGCCTATCTCACATACCCTTTTATAGCAGTGTCCTGAAATCACAGTGAGAACTGCAATCAGTACACAACTGGCTGCATGCAATTAGCAAATGCTGGCTTACAATTGGTGCAGAGGCCATCACATGGACTTATGCAGATACCTACAAAAGCATCCTGTACTCCCACTCCACACATGCAATACTTTCATTGCACCATCTGGAGACAGAGAGAGAGAGAGAGAGAGAGAGAGAGAAAGAAAGAAAAAAGAAAATAAGAACACAAACAAAAACACACGTAAGACAAACTAAGTTGAAGCTGTCATCAGTGTCAGTATCAAGCTGGGCTAGCAGCAGCAAGAAGCTATAGTAACAGTAACGCAACCAGCTGCGACAAACACAGGTAATGTAAAGTAAGAAGTTAATAGTCTACATACTGTGAACCCTCCATATGTGTTATTGGTCTGTATCTATATGCATCTCTATGTGATAAGTTGTGTGCACGTAGTGTTACCCAAAGGGGATGACTATACATTACATGTCATTCAGTGTTAGGCCATGATTCTGGCACCAGTTGTCCGTTTCAATGAGGCCTGTCTGTAGGATGTGTGTGTCAGCTGGTGCAATGACTATGGCGCTTGGTTCACAGTCATCTGGGAACTTTGTCATCCACAACCCGCACATGTTTGCTTCCACATCTGAGAAGTAAATGCCAAACAAGAGGGGTCCTAGGACAGAGCCCTGTGGGATACCACATGTGACTGGCTTTAAGTCTGACATGGCTCCTGCAAAATTGATTTTATGGATTCTGTAGTTCAACCAGTGTGCAACCCATCATGTGACATATGTATTCACGTGTAAGCTGATGAGCTTGTCTATGATGCCTGACTGGAGTACTGTGTTGAAGGCCTTAGGCAAGTCCAGGTAGGCTGTATGGACTGCTTTGCCCACATCAATGGCTGTAGTGACTGTTTTGAAAAGGTCAACCAGGTTCAAAAGGCAGGATCAGCCCATCAGAAAGGCAACCTGGGTGGGATCAAGTGTCTGCAGGTACCCAATATTGCTGTATATGAGTCCCATAATGAATCATTCCATAGCTTTGCAGACCAGGCTGGTTAAGCTTATGGGGCGGTAGTTCCCAGGGTCAGTAGAGGTGCCTCCTTTGTGGAATGGGACCACTGCTGCTGTATGCCAGTGTTCAGGTACATATCCCATAGTAAGGCCAAGGTTAAATATCAGTTTTATATGCGGTTGTATCCCCTCTTGGAGTTCACGTAGCACACATCCAGGGATACCATCAGGTCACATTGATGCTGTGTGTTCTGCTTTGCTGAGGGCGGCCCTCGCCTGGACATCTGAGATTATAGGGAGGTTACATTCAGCTGTGATAAGTATTTCTAAGTGTGGGGGAGAGGGAGGGGGGATATTTGCACTGAACTTGTCTGCCAGAAGTTTGCCAATATCTGTGGGTTCAGTGAATGTTAAGTAGGTGTGTAGTAACTCAGAGCATATCTGAGGCTTTTGGTCCATGTGTCTAACAAAACTGAAGAAGGCCTTGTGGTTATCTATATTGTCCGTGGCCATTTCCCTCTCAGAGTTGGCCTTGGATGTTATTATGAGAGACCTTAGCTTATTACCAGTGCCGACCACAGATGCCTTCCCTTTATGTGAATCTGCTCTGTCCTGCAGTAGCCTCCTTCTATGATTATACAATTTGCCTTTGGCTGGGGTCCATCAGACAGGATGCTTAACCTTTGTGCATAGGGTCTGGGTTAGAATTGTGTGTGCATGTTCCATGCATTCTTTGGTATGTCCATGGGAAGCATTCGCAAAGGGGGTCAGCATTGTGGGTTGTGGCTTCCACTGGCCCAGTGGGCTGCATGGATACCACATCAGTCCTAACAAGTGAAAATCTGTCTATTCACATATATATCACAGTAGTCTACTGTGCTGGAGGTGGTGGTGGGATATGTATATCCAGGCCGATTAATTTGTGTCCAGATCACACTAGTGGATGGCATTCCACATACAGTACCATGGTATGAACCCCCAGAGTGAGGTTGTGCATTGGACCTGTCTCAGTGTGCTGACCGATGGGGCTTGGTACTATGTTGTATGGAATGTGGCAGGTATTGTTGCACAGGTGTTGGCTGAGCACTGATATCTGGCCATGTACATGTGTATCCACCAAGAGACATACACGTGCTACATATGGGAGTAGTAGTATATCACTACAGTTGAGTATCATGTACAGTATGTGTGCCATATATTGCTGACATAGTTTGCTGATATCCTGTTTGTGTTCTCTTTCAGGGACATGGCGCATCAGCGAAAACCTGCCTACTCTGCTGCAGAAGATGAAGAGATACACCAGAGCCTGGTGCGTGATTATGACATACTGTTTTCCCGCACCAGCCAGAATCAGCAGGAGAGGGCTGCACTGTGGCAAGACCTTGTCCTTAGGGTAAATGACATTGGCACGCATAATAGGACATATGAGCAGGTACGACATCACTGCAGTCATTTAATCAGAAATGTCTGTCAGCGTGCATCGGATATCCACAGGCAACAGGTTGCCACAGGAGGTGGGCTGGCCACACATCCCCTCCTCACCAGACTGGAGAGGCTACTCCTACGTGTTGTGGCTCCAGCCCAGGAACATCAACAGCAACACACCTGCATTATGATGGAGGCTGGATCCACACAGCAACACGACATGGATCGTGCAGGTAATATGCCATATGTACACTTGACTGTTCTGTACACTGTTAGTTTATGCATGTGTAAGGTGTGTCCTTGGTATGTAGCTGTCAACATGGTATGTAATTGTGCAGGTGTGATATTGCCGATATCAGCAGCTGACATGTGAAAGGCAACTGGTGTACTACTGAAGTGTATCATACGCAGTATCAATGGCACAGTTGTGCCCACTGACGTTAATCCCCTCATTTCTGCAGGTCCCTCCCGTGTTACAGCAAGGCAGCCCATCCATGCTGGTGAGTGTGTTTTAACAATACCTATAATATCCTGATAGGGCTAGTAATAATAGTGTAACTCAGTAGTGCTCTGTGTGTATACTGCGGGGTGTGCATGTGTGCGTGTGTCCACATGTGCATCTGTGCGTGTGCATGTGTGCCTGTGTCCACATATGCATGTATGCATGTGTGCCTGTGTCCACATGTGCATGTGTGCATGTGTGCATGTGTGCACGTGTCCACGTGTGCATGTGTCCACGTGTGCATGTGTGCCTGTGTCCACGTGTGCATGTGTGCATGTGTGCATCACTGGTAACGTTGTGTAGACATTGTAAACTGTGTTTCCTGTCTTCCTCCCACAGGTTCTGGTGCTGCTCTGGTGTCCTGCAGCAGGGAACCTGAATCTGGTGCCACAGGTACTGATAATGATGATATCTGCGTAATGGCACAGGAATGTGTGTCAGGGTCCATCATTGGTCAGCCAATTGACAGTACACAGCTGTCAACCCCATCATTGCGCACAGTCATCCTGCCAGTACATCCTATGTCAGCATTGTCCCTAGGTGATGGACAGGATACAGTGGGCATTGATCAGGGTACTGTGGTATTTGTGGCACATGCTTCCCCACACAGCAGCCATGGGCAGGGTCCTGAGATGGTACCACACAGACAGTTGCCCATGGGTTCTCGTGGGAGCATCCGTGGGCGTACTGCCTCTGGCAGACATGCCCAAAGAGGTCTGTCAACCTCAGCTATGTTTCGGGCTGTCATGCAGGCACAGTCATGTATGGAAAGGTACACCAGGCAGTGTCTGAGGGAGCTGAGAGCATGTCGCACATCCATGACTGACAGTATGTGTGACATCGCGGATGCTATCCGTAATTTCACCAATGTCATAGACAGACATTGTGGGGACATATTACAGCAGTTCCACAACCACATGTCCATGAGCCAGGGCAATGGTGGATGGTTGTGGTGTCGATGTGGCCATATGCCAGCAACAGCAGCAGCTGGCAGTCAGCGCGGACAACAACAGGCCTGTGGATGCCCCCATAGTGCCAGCAGCAGCCCCAGCAATGCTGGGTCTGTGGTGTCATCAGACCACCCCAGGAGACCACGTGCACGTGACTCTGGACAGTCCCAACAGGGACCTGTGTCCAGTCAACAAACTCCCGCTTCTGATGACAGTACCCAGTCTGGCTTAGTACCGGATATGGTCCATAGCACCCCTGCCAGGCACAGGTACCGTGTCTGTGCCCACAGACACTGATCTGTATGACCTGCCAGGTGCAGTCTGTGGCTGTCCACAAACTCCAGTATATGGCAGCCATGAGGTGGAACTGTGTGCATGCATACACACATGCGAAATGTTAACACCTAGGGCTACCACATACATGCGCACACTGCACCAACAGTGCTCCACCCTGTACTGCTGTCCCTCACCAACACACATACACATACTGTCAATTGGTGGTATCAGTGGCAGACTCAGGCATACCTAATTCACACCCTGTGCATATGATGAAACTGTGCCACCTCCTGCAATCTCCATCATCAGTGCAGGAACAGGTAAACATGTTGCTGATGCACAGGGTGACTACACAGAAGTGTATTACTAGTATCATGTTAGTAACAGTACAGTGTGCTGATATTATTGTGTGTATATCCTAGCATGCCTGATGCAGTAACTGTATGACTGTCCTCAATTGTTATCTACTCCCATAGTAAGTACCATTGTGTACAAGCTGCATATTATTGCATACCGGTGGTAAGGATGTCAACAGATAGCCACATACATAGGTAGCACAGGGGAGAAGCTCATGCAAGTAGTGATATGCAATGATGGACATGTACACTAATGGTGGCATGTTGCCCACAACGACTATGCATTGTGGATGTTTGCGCATGTTGATATGTGTGCAGTACCAATTACAATTAAATATGACATATCAGTTCTACCATGGACATATGAGCTGTGCATTCCTGGGTACATGTTGATAGTGCCTGCATATTTGCACTGTTACCTACTGGAAGTGTTACCCCTTCTTTGTTGTACAATGGACTACTTCCAGCCCTGCTTACTGTAGCTTTGTTTGCATGCATGTTTGCTTGAGGTTCCCTGGAACACTGATTCCACCTGCAATGCAGATTTACAGAGCTTATGTGGATTCCTAGTGACATCTGCATAGCGTACTATACGTATGTCAATTTTCCACCTGACAGAACGTCACTGTCTGTCCTGTTCACATGTACGTTGCCTGTGACACATTGCATATGACTTACCTGGCATTTACCCACGTGTGCAGTCATATATGCCAGTGCTATGAAATCAGTAGCAGTACACCCACACATACTCACCTTCAGTATGTTGTTCCCCATTGGCCCTATGTGTTGGTAATCACCATGGCAATCACACTACTATAGTAGCATGTGCAAAGGTAACCTGAGAATCACCTCTATGGTCCAGTTGTGGTTTATGTGAGTCATGTGGCAATGTCACAGCTGCCACATGTATGCAGTCAACCCTCTCCCCTGGCCAGGAACATACAACACATGTGTGAGATGCCACCACATAGCCAATCTGGGGACTGAGCACTCTGAACCCAGTACTGCCATACCCTGTCAGGTGGCATGACATACTACAGTGACTACAATACCAGTCTGACATAGACCCACACTGACAGCAATCCGAACACACTGGGGCATACTTGGAGACTCAGAATAGCATCCTGCCTGAGCATCACACACCTCCGCAGCTGGCACACAGGCATACATGAAGTCGGAACAGAGCACATGCCACACATGGCACACACATCCCGTGTGCCACACACTCACAGCCTGTAGGGCTACACAACACACCTGCTACAGATGTGTCAGGTACCTCTCTTGGCCGCTGCAGTGGGGTCCCGCTCAACAGGCTGTACATGGTGAAGGTCACAGTGATATGCCCGTGGGGCACTATGGTCCACCACAAAACACATGCATACAGGTCAGTCAGAGGCATGGACACATATGACTCAGTCATTGTCCATGCCACTATGGATGACCTGAGACGTACCTCCCTGGACTACATGATAGGGAACATAGAAGGGCTCTCTCAGCATGTGGCACGGGCCAGTATGAGCCTGACCTTGGTTGCCATCATACCCTCACCAGGTATGCTACCACAATATGTAGGAAGGGTGTTCTATGTCTACATTCTGCTCAATCTCCAATGTCATTCATAGGGTATCCAATGGCTGTCAACGTGTTTTTACATGCAAGGGAAGCCACAGTGATTTGCAAGGGGCAGCTTGCACGTGACACCCATGGGCCATTGTATATTGGTGAAGCCCCTTGATACACACATAGTGCCTTTTGCTGCAGGACACAGATTACATAGCCACCTCCACGGGTATCGCACAGGATAGGACACTAACAGTAATGCTACACAACACCAGCAGTGTACACCGCAAGATGCATGCACTGGACACTGTCCTCAGCACGGTAAACTGCAATATCTGTGCAGTAACAGATTCCTGATTCACGGCTCACAGGTGCAACCCATCACTGCCAGGTTATACCTCATACCATGCCTGTCATCCCCTACACATGTAACACACATGAACAGGGGGGTGGTATCTCAAGGCACCAGAGATACACACACCTCCAGGTTGTTGGCACAGCACACAACATCAGGGCCTATCCATGAGCAGCTAACAGTGTGTTGGACTGCCTTCTGGTTCATAGCCTGGCACACACAACCCTCCCATACACAGGAAACCCACCTGTCCTCCCTAACAACACTGGGAATATGACAGTCTCTAGATATGTCTTTATATGGCTGGACTGCATCCAGCCGAACATTGTGTGTGAGCATTACTGTAGCTACAACACACTAGCTGAAAGGTTCCCAGCATGTAGTCACTGAATTGCAGTGGAACAAGATGTTACCACTCCCACAACAAGTGGGAACATGCAGCACCTGTTCATCGACTACATGTAGACTATATGGCCCAAACCAGATGTGTATCCCCTGCTGTTAGGATGATACCATATACAACTCACACTGTATATACACATACCGCATGCGGCCCCTGCACAGCAAGACACAGTCATAATGTTATGCATTGCAAATACCATTTATCCACTTGAGGCACGTGTCAGACATGGAAACTACTGAAGGTCACAGGTATATATGTGTATGTGTCACACACATACATCATGTGTGCATTGCCATTGCTGGTTTAAGCAATGTCATGCATTATGAACAACAACCCACACATGGTCATATTGTGTGACACAACCACACGTGGCAGTTGTGGGTTTCCAAAACATACCTATCTGTGCTCTGACAGTGGTAATAGACCCAGTAGCGGAGTGCACTAATGGCATTACTGGGCAATTAGCCCTGTTTGGCTGTACTGATAGTGTGGTGACATCACCTGTGTTTTCTGAGGGAATATGCAGCATCTGGTGTATTGTAGTAGTTGCTAAATGGAACTGTTTTCTCACACTTGCAATCACACACACACACTTGCCATTTGCAGGATTCATACCCCTACCTAACTATGTCATGACACGTGAGAGAGATGCATTAGCGAAGCGCAGTGTTCGGATTACTAGGAGGTTCCTCTTCTCCGACTGTACTTATAGGGTGCTGACATCATCAGTGTTTGGAAAGGGTAATGTGCATCATGTACTTTGTTCTCCTGATTGCCAAAAAGCACATGTCTTTCATATAGAATTGCACGCACACAAGCTCCCCTCATTTAAACACATACACTTGCAAGATTCAAACCCCTACCTATGTTCTGGCACTTTAGAAAAATGCATTAGCAGAGTGCACTATCCGGATTACTGGAAGGTTTCCCTTCTCCAGTTGTACTTATAGGGTGCTGACATCATCACTGTTTGGAAAGGGTAATGTGCATCATATAGTGTGTTCTCCTGATTGCCAAAAAGCACAAGTCTTTTATACAGAAATGCCCACACACAAACTCCCCTCATCCAATCACACACACTTGCCATTTGCAGGATTCAAACTCCTACCTAACTATGCTATGACACTTGAGAAAGACGCATTAGCAGAATGCGCTATTCGGATTACTGGGAGGTTTCCCTTCTCCAGCTGTACTTATAGGGTGCTGATATCATCATTGTTTGGAAAGGGTAATGTTCACCATGTAGTGTGTTATCCTAATTGCCAAAATGCACATATTTTTCATATAGACTTGCCAGCACAAACACTCCCCTTATCCACACACTTGCAGGATTCAAACCCCTACCTAACTATGTTATGACACTCAAGACAGACGCATTAGCATAGCGTGCTATTCACATTACTGGGAGGTTTCCCTTCTCCTGCTGTACTTATAGGGTGCTGACATCATCAGTGTTTAGAAAGGGGAATGTGCATCCTGTAGAGTGTTTTCCCAGTTTCCAAAAGGGACATTTTCCTCACACAGACTTGCACACACACTAACCCTCCTCCACACACACTGGGCATTTGCAGGATTCAAACCCCTACCTAACTATGTTATGGCACTCGAGATGGACGCATTAGCGGAGTGCGCTATTCGCATTACTGGGAGGCTTTCCTTCTCCTGCTGTACTTACAGGGTGCTGACATCATCAGTGTTTAGAAAGGGGAATGTGCATCCTGTAGAGTGTTTTCCCAGTTGCCAAAAGGGACATTTCCCTCACACAGACTTGCACACACAACAACCCCGCTCACCCACACACACACACACACACACACACACACACACACACACACACACACACACACACACACTGAGCATTTGCATGGTTCAAACTCCTACCTAACTATATTATGACACTTGAGGGAGACGCATTAGCAGAGCGCGCTTTCCGAATTACTGGGCATCTGTTCTGCACCTGCAGTATTTATAGGGTGCTGACATCTTTATTTCTACAAAGGTATGTACATCTAGTACTACCTGTCAGGTGGGGGAAAGCATATATATGCATTTGCAGCCACCTACTTCAGGGTCAGATATGCACATCGCACTGACAGGTTATGCTCTATACCATGCTTCGTGACCACAGGACCTGTAACACACAACACAAACAGTCCAGAACACCCCTCCCACATCCAGGACACACACTTTGCTTCCCTGGGAACAGTGCCTGGATATACAGGTGTTCACATACACCACTCCAGTTGTTAACATCAGGTACAGGCATATTGTGTGTAGGAACTACTCAGGCCTCTACAACATTACCCTACAGCCACTACAATTTGTGGGTCCATGTGCTATGGCAGAACCACTCACCATAGACACATGGGGGAATACATATTGCACCTGTCCATCTGCAACATGGGTACTCACTGTTCCACACCAGAGGTAGACCACCATTGTTGATATCTGACCATACCCACCTTTCCCTGGACATCCATATTCCATCCCCAGCTCCAGGCAAGGTTGTAACTGCAAACAAACTGTATTTAGCACAAGCAGACTCTACACTTGTGAAGACTGGGGTGGAAGACTTCAAAGGACCCATGCTGGGGGACTATACTGGCCACTCTGCATAATCCTTGACAATTGCATTCTATGAGCATGTGTAAGGTTTGCAGTGATCATGCTATCCCACATATACCCATGACTGCTCCACAACAGGACACCTGTCAGGTGTGCACCAGCCATATATGAGCTGTCCAACAGACAGAGTGAGCTAATACATTGCAGAGCTGTAGCCCACAGAGGGAGGACATCTCTGAACAGTACCAGCACGACACTTCAATCCCACATAATCATCACAACACAGTGTTGACAGTGAAATTGTCCAGACAATGCAGATAGGGCTCCCCTCAGTCTGTTATTGACGCCCACTTACTGTTAGAGGTCCTCAGCAACCCTCTTCCAGCACACACCAACAACATGGATGTGGCTTAGCACATTCAAACCCTAGAATCTCCACTGTGTCCCTGCTTGACAGAGGCACAGCACACTAGCCTCACACGATGCCTTATGTGACCTACTTTGCAGTGGCACAGTAGCCTACTGTACTGGGGATGCAGATGCCAAGCACACTCTGGCTAAGCTGTCATTCCCTAGGGCAAACAACCTAGTATTGACCTCTACACCCATATGTTTAATTGTCAGATGCACAATATTTGTTGCTGATAGACTGTTTGCAGGTCTTTATTGCCATATCATTCCCTGTTTCTATGAACAACTTGTGTATCAGTGGAAGATGTTTGAATATGAGGGGGATCCACTATATCACTTATGTCTCTGTAGTCATTTACTGTGTGCACTGGGCAGATTGCTGTGATGTGGTTGGTTCCTGGAATGACACGTACAAATACCAGATATGTGTGGCCAACTGCTAAACGGAGATATGGCCTAAGTGTGTGAGCATGCCCAGTTCAGCCTTTCCATGGCATGTTGTCTGACATATGCCTCACTTATCAAAGTGTGCGAGCATGCCCAGTGTGAGCTTTCCATATGTTGAACTCTGCAGTCCACCACATATTTGGATGAGTGTGAACTTCAACAATATCTCACGTTTATGGTTGTGTGTTGGGTGTCATGTTGTGTACTTCCTGGCCAACTGCTTCATGTCTGAACACAACAGGGATTATACTGTGCCTGCAGGGTTTGCATGGGATACTTTACATACAGTTGTCAACATCCTTTCATACTGACCTAACACTGTAGTACCGTATAGTGTACTGGTTCAGTACTTTCACTGTGGTGGACAGTATCCTGGGCTTTAGTCCTATCACTGCTTTAAATCTTCATAGTGAGCACAACAGACTGTTTAGGGGCCAGTTGTGCACATATGACCATGTTGCATTATGTTTATATATGGATTACCTAAACCAGGCTTTTCCAACATTGGTAGTGTATTCCACAACATAGGTGGACATTGGCAAACACTAGCGATGTGCCCTAGGCCATTTCTAATGCTAGTCAGAGAGTGTGTTTGTCCTTCAACACACATTGTAACTGGAGTTTGCCATGACATATGTCATGGTTAGTATACTGTGCCTCCGTCTACCTTTGACATAACAGTGATACCCAGGGTAAACCTACCATCTCCCATCCACTCATCAAGATTCTTCTTGAGGAGTGTCGATGGGTGACTCTCTGGCTAACCTGTACTGGGAGTTTACTCAAGAGTGGGGGTGGCTTCTGTGTTATGGATCATTCAGTACAGCTTGTCCTATGTATGTCAGTGCTGGGGTTCAGGTCTCTCATGTGCATAGCTCACTGCCATTCAGATTGTACAAGGTGCAGCATGTTCATTGATTCCAGCTTGTACATGGCTTTATACATCAGGCACAGCTTGCCTCTGGGTGGGCAGTATGGCAGTGTTTGGAGCTGCAGTTTGTTTAATCTGGCAACACATGGCATCTGTTCAAGCTCTTTGCTACCCCTGGTGAGGTACTGTTGTGGACTTTACAGTTGATGGAGGTGTCTGCTGAGGTTCATCCCAGAGGGGCTATTGTAGTCAATTGTAAAGCTGATGAAGGATGACTGCAGAGCCACAATGACCTCCCCTTATCTAGATCTGACAACCTTCATGATTAGGTGGGTATATGGTATGTTTCTGTGAACACTACAGCCACATGTTTGTCCAATGCAGGATATCTATCAACTTGTGTCCCCAGGTCTCTCATTACATGTTAGGTGCGTAATGGGTTAACACCTGTGTGGTAATTGGTGGGCACTTACTGTATATCCATGGTGGTTGACTATACACATTTCTGCAATTAGCTTGCTGACATGGCTATGGCACCAGTTGTCTGTTTCTATGTGGCCCTTTTGTGGGATGCTTGTGTCAGCTGTGGGTCAGATATGGTGGGCAGTTTGTACTCCTCTGCATACATGTTCAGTCACAGTCCTTCCCTGTTGGCCTGTACCTATGGGACATATATACGAAACGAGGGAGGTCCCAGGACAAAGCCTTGTGGAATGCCACTTATATCTGGTTTGTAGTCTGACATGGCTGCAGCATGTCTGACCATGTCAGTTCTGTCCTTGGTCTGGTTTGCAACCCCTCTACTGACATAGAGGTTTATATTTAAGCTGGTGAACATATCTATACTGAACACATAGGGTATTGTATGGAAGCATTTGCAAGGTCCAGCTACGCTGTGTGGACCACATTGCCCTCATCAATGACCTTAATGACTGTTTCACATGGGTCAAACATGTTTAGGGGCAGGATCTGCACTTACGACAGCCACACTGGGTAGGGTCCGGTGTCAGTAGGTCCCTGATAGCTTTATGTCTGCGGTACATGCTGATCCTTTCCATAGCTGTGCAGACCAAGCTTGTCAGGATTCTGGAGTGGTAGTTTGCAGTATCCATTCAGGCAACACCTTTGTTGAGAAGGACCACTGTTGTTGTACACTGCTCTTTGGGTACATATCCTGTGGTAAGGCTGACATTGAGCAGTAGTGTGATTTGGCATTCCATTCTTCTTGGAGTCCATGTTGGACTCAGCCCAGGACACCGTCTCATACCTTTGCTGCTGTGTGTTTTGCTTTGTAGATGCTGGCTGTTACCTCAGCATCTGCAATGTCAGGGGGCCAGCAGTCTGCTGGGATAGATATTTTGCATTCTGGGGGGGGGGGGGGTTTGCACTGCACCTGTTAGGTTGTATGTTGGCAATATGTGTGTGTGTGTTTGGTATGTTGTTTGTAATATCTGTGTGATTCGGAGCATATCTGTGAATTCCCAACATGGTTCCTACCATCATTTGAGTAAGCCTTGGGATTATCCTTAGTGTCCTGTACAATTTATATCTTCATAGGTTCATAGGTTCATACTAGGCTATCCACCCTAGGGCATTTGTAAGCCTAGCCAGAGTGTGTGTGCCTTTCGCCGCCCCTTGCTATGTGAATATTATGGCCATTTATGATTTACTTTACTGTGCCTCTGTCTGGACGTGACACAGTGAGGACCCCCAGTGTACATCTACGATCATCCATCCACTTGTCAATATTCCTGTTGAGGGGTGTTAGTGAGGAGCTCTGCCTAACATGGAGTGGGATCCTGTTCCAGGGTGTGGGGAGCCTCTGGGTTATGTATCTGTCCCTCAAGCACATCCTATTTCATTATGTGTTGAGGTTGACATCTGTCACTCTCACAGCTCCAATGGCTTTGATTTTCCTGGGATGGTGCATGTCCATTACTCCTGTGTTGGACATGGCCTTGTACAACAGACATACAATGCCTCTGTGTAGGTAGTATGTGACTGCATTCAGCTGGGGTGTCTACAGCCAGGCAGCATATGACATATATTTGAGACCCTTTATCCTCTTGGTGAGGTACATTTGAGGTCTTTCTAACCGCTGCAGGTGTCAGGTAAGGTACATCCCATATGAGTCATTGTACTAGATTATGGGTCTGATAAGAGAACAGTACAGGGGCACAATGACCTCTGTTGATGTAGATGTGAATCCTTTCATGATACGGTGTCCAATATAGACAGTCTTCCTAGCCACATTGGCAATGTGAGTGTCACATAACAGGTTACTGTCCACTTGTGTCCCTAGGTCCCTGATTACTCCTTGCATACAAAATGGTTTACCACCTATGTGGTAATTTGTGAGTATCTTGTTTGGTATTTGGTGGGACATTCATACTGTCCAGTGTCTTCAGGACGTCTGGGTGGGGTTCCTGTGTGTGAGTGTGGTCTGCAGCATGCTACAGACTGTACAGCAGTTTTGACTACAGTTAGGTGCACATGGGTGGTCTCCGCTGCTTCGTGCATTGTCAGTTACCTGGACGTATGGGTGTCTGTGCTGCATATGGATACTCCCCCACCTTTTATGTTTTGGTCCAGGTTTTGGGGCCATAACGCATGATATGAGGTATAACCTGGTAGTGCTGGTGTGCTGTCAGTAGGCTTGCAGCAGGTTTCTGTCACTGCACAGATACCGATGTTCTCCATACTGGGAAGGGCCTCAGGAGCATGCATATTGCGGTTTACACATCTGGCATTGGTCAGCATTACCCTTATGTTTCTTACCACTTATGTTTTCTAGGGTGGTGGGTTAGTCTTTTCAGCCTTGCCTATGTACAGCTCTATGGAGGTGGCAAAAGCCTTATCCAATATCCAGACGCCCAGGTGTAACAGGTGCAAGCCATCCCTGGTACAGCAGCATAGCTTGCCATGCATGACATCTCAAGCAGACAGACATTAGATCCTCTTGGACTGACAGCTGTAATTGTGCCACCTGTTAAAGCTGATCATTCTGTGTTTGTACTGTGGCATCATTCTTGGTGAGGGTAGGATGCTGCAAACGGCCAGTGTCATACCGGCCTTGAGTACATACTCAGAGAGCTCATCCATGTCTCTTTTCATGTAGTCCAGGGAGGTACATCTCAGGTCATTCACACCAGCATGGACAATGACTGCATCATATTTCTACTTGCTTTGGGGTGACCTGCGTACTTGTGTTATGTGGCGTATTGTAGTAGCCTACAGGCAGCTTACTGTACCCTTTCCCTTGTTCAGTCTGGTGAGTGGCACAGCAGTGTGTCTGCCTATAGAGACACCTATTACAACTGTATCAGGCATGTTGTTTCTCCTTCTGGCCTGTGACTGTTTGGCACAAAAGCTTTGTGTACTATGTGTTGCATGTGCTATGTTTGGAGGTTGTGGTTGCTTGGGGGTCTGCTTTGGAGGCCTCTGTTGGTGTGGTGTGTTTGTAATTAGGGCCTCCGGGAATGTTTTTCTGTGTTTATGTGTTTGGTTTACAGTTGTGATAGGTCTATGTGGGACTGGGTTTGTGGTGTGTGTGGTTACCTTCTCCTCCTGACTAGTTTTGACAGTACTGAGTTGGGGGAGCTCAGCCTCCGGTTTGGATAAATGGTTGCATCTCTCACATATATTTGTATTTATTGGGGGGAGTTGAGGGTTGTCTGTGTACTTGTGGCAGGTGTAACATTGCCTCAGGATTCACAGATTCTACTTGTTGTAGCTGTCCTTAGTAGATTGTATGTGTGGACATATTTTATTGCCATACTACTGATCAGTGATTACTTCCCTTTTTATGTTTGCTCTATCATGTAGTAGCTACCTCATTCTCTTGCATGGTTTGGTAATGGCTGGAGTCCAGCATGCCAGATGCCTGCGTGTATGGCATTGTGTCTTGTTGTTATTTGTGATTGCATAATCCAAGCATTCCTGGCTGTGTTCATGGAATGCCTGTATAACAGGTTCTGCGGTGTGTCCCATATTTTGCACCTGCACAGGGCCTTTAATGGATTCCACATCAGTTTGGAGGGGTGCAACTTATGCTTTACACATGTTTTTCACTGTGGTTTTCTGGCCAGGAACTGTGGTCAGGATGTGTATATCCGGTGTGATTACTCTATGGTCTGATCTTACCAGTGAGGGATACACTTCTCATCTTGACATCCAGTACCCATGTTGCTGATTATCACATCCAGTATGCTTACCCCTCTTTTGGGAGTGGTACATTGTTCCTGGGCATTTTGGTTTATGGATTCTAGGAACTTTTCCCCTACAGTGTTGGTGCTAGTATAATGCTCCCAGTGTATGTCTGGGTATTTTCAGTCAACCGATATAATGTGGTTTGGGGGGCTTGATATATTCATGTATTCCAACATAGGCCAGGTGCAGTTCCTGGTGTTAGGAAGGTAGTCTGTAGCAGGCTATATACTGGGATGCAGTTTTAGCCACTGGTACTTGACCATGGCTAGTCCATGCTGCTTCTTGTTGTGGTACCAACATGGGGGTGTGGTTACCCTTGACAATTATTGCTAGTCACCCTCCTTTTGTAGCTTGTTCCATGTTTTGAGGCAGTACAGCACAGTATGAGATGTAACCTGGTAGTGTTAGGGTGCTGATGTGAGCCTTGACCCAGTTTTCTGTTACAGGACAGATATCACCATTCTCCATACTGGGTGCGTTTACACTGCACACATCTTGCTGTTTAGACTTCTGGCATTGGGTAGCATTACATCTAGGTTCTTATCCCTTGTGGTACCTATGGAGGTGGGTTTGTGTTTTGAGACTTACCTATTCAGGGCATGCTGTGGGTACTGACAGCCTTTGCCAGTATCCATGAGGCCTGGACTGATAGCTTCACGCCACCCCTAGCAGGTGGTGCATCATGTCATGGTCAGCATGTCATCCCAGGCTGGAACACATTGGCTCCACTTTGACTAACTGCATTACTTCAGCCAATTATTGCAATTGATCATCCCATCGTCATATTGTGGCTTCATGCTTGGTGAGGGTGGATGTTATCCTCAGGTGTGCATATGGTACATGGTGTTACATTATTTAACACATGGCATTCATGCCTCAGGTGGTGCTGCAGGCCTGTCTCTGTCGGATGCACATATTACACTCCCTGTACATGTTTGAGAGCAGGTCATGTCATTTTAGGCATCCATGTTATTATATGAGTGAGTCAGAGAGGGGTATCATTCCCAGGGTTCCTACTGAGCAAGTGTATGTGCTATGCGTTGCCTCTTTGCCAAGGCCAGGGCATACTGGGCATGCCTCCTTCTGCCTACTGGGGCAGGCTCAGGTTGTTTCTCCTCTGAGTCACGCTCTGCCTGTGATGGCCTTGGCAATGGTGGGGGGCTGTTTGACCCAGCCCTCTGCTGGTCCTGCTGCAGCTGTTTTCGCAAGATCATATTATGTAGCATAGCACATACCATGACAATTTGGGTACATGTAGTTGGTGAGTACTGCAAGGCTCCACCAGATGTGTCCAGACACCGGAACCGTGACTTGAGCAGCCCAAACACACGCTCTTTTACATTACGTGTTTGTGCGTGTGCCTGATTATGGCATTCCTGTTCAGGTGTGTGTGCGTTTCTGATGGGTGTCATCAGCCACGGCTCCAGTGCATAACCTGCATCCCCCACTAGGTGTCCGTGTGGGATGTCCCCATTGGCAAATGTCTGGTACAGCTGCGTCAAATGCCAGATATGGGAATCATGGTAGCTCCCAGGGCAGCCAGCACACACATTCATTATTATGCCCTGGGCATCACACACGACCTGGCAGTTGATGGAGGGGAAGCCCTTGTAGATAATGTAGGCCCTACCCAGCTCACCGGCTGGTGCTTTGATGTGTATGTGTGTGCAGTCTATTGCACCCACTACATCAGGGTATTCCGCTATTTGCTGGAAGAGACGCATATTGCTGTCCAGTACCTCATGGGCATTGAAGAAATATACATGATCATCGACATGTGCTGACATGGCATCCAGGAACTGGTGCAATACCCTGGAGGCTGATGCCTGTGATATCCCCATCATATCACCAGTTGGTCTCTGGAAGGTACCTGTTGCTAGTATTCTTAGGCCAACACATACCTTGATTTCCACTGGGATGGGTTCCCGTCTGTTCGTTCTGTGTGTGAGGCGTGGCCTGCACAGCTCAGCAATTTGCTGCAGGAGGTCTCTGTCCACTCTATAGCACTCTACTATCTCCAGCTCATGTAACCCATGCTAGGTGACCCTGGGCCTGTACACTCTTCTCTGTCTCCTCACTGTGGGTTGTCTGGCACCATCTGTATTGTCACCACCCTCAGCAAGTTGTCTATGTTTCGTTATGACAGCTATGGCAGCCCCTAGCATTTCTGCTCTGAGTTCAGCCTTTTCAGTTTTCACTTCTAATAGCTTACTCCTGTCTTGCAGTGTCTCTTGAGAGATACATCCTGCACTGCTGTTTGCAGAGTTTTAAGTGCTTTGCTGAGCTACTATTCTGCCTGTGTAATTGCCTGCTTCTAATTGTTTTCACCTGCTAGCTCCAGCAGTATTCCTTGCTAGCTTCCTACTAATTCTGTTGCTTCCTTTTTCCTTTATGTTTCCTCAGGGGGGAGCAACGTGCATACCAGCAAAAACACGCTCACAGTGGCTTACACGCGCACAGATGCTTACACGATTTGGAATCTGCTTATTCGGTTTAAAACGCATGCACACCAGTGCAAACAGTGTTACAACTCTGCCAACAGGCTCCCACATGCTCAGTCTGCACTACACGTGCGCACACTAGCGCAAACAGTCTTACAAGTCTACCAACATGCTCCCACATGCTCAGTCTGCTTTACATGCACGCACACTGTCCTACCCGCCCCTCATGGTGCGCACACGTGCGCATGCACGCCCAGAAAGAAACTTTGGTGTAAGTAACAGTGTACACCTTCCATTTCTTGACTTTCCCATGCTTATCTTGTGGCACTCCTCTTTCCATGATCTGTGTCTGTCATCTGTCATGTAACACTGACCTCCAATGAACTGCATTTCTTTCTACCATTTCCCCCTGTGATGTCACCTATCTCCTACTCTATTCCTCCCCCTTATGTATCTCTTACACTACTCAGAATGTGCTCATTTGCTATGTGACAGTGGGATTCAGTATCCTAACCCTCATTTACATCAGATTGCCTACTAATGCTTAGTTACATGTCTTAGACTCAGCTTCCCCCCTTAGCAACCACTAAACGGTGGCCATGTTGTTTTTGATCTGCTGGTCCCTGCATTGTAATTCCATGTATTGCATAAAACCCACATTTGTGGGTTTATAACCTTCATTTTTATGTTTTATACAGCGCAGCCCATTTGTGTGGGGCTGCGCTGCATTTAAAATTATATTTTTTTAATATTTGCAACAGGGTATCTTGCCAATGGCCACATATTTGGCCATTGGCATGCTGCCTGACACATATGCACCCTTTATTTGGAGCTGACATGGCTCCATTGTGATTTTTGCAGAAACGTACTCAGTTGTCAACTGAGTACATTTCTGCAGCTAAAACGGTTCTTACACGGGCTGCTTTCTGTTTCGTGGATCGCTACTCTACCTCATTTGCATGCCTTTCAGCTGCAAGTGAGGTATTTAGCATATCCACGCCCAGTCCGTGTAAGAGACATTTTAGCTGGTCTCTTACAAAGAGTTTTGGGCTGTTCCTGGATCGCGAGGCTTGCATGGAGTCTTACACGTCTCTTACACTCCGTGCAAGCCTTCATGAATCCTGCCCATAATCCAGGATAGAACCCTGGCTGCTGAAACTTAAGGTCTGACCCTCCATCCTCTGAGCTACAGCATAGAAAAGATGTGACTTTTTTAACTTCTATCTTCATATAGGATATCCTCTTTCTTGAAACAGATTACCTATATATTCAATATCTTTCTTCATATCCTCATAGTCTGAGGTCATTCGTGCTGTCCTAATATATTGTCCTTTTAAAATGCTCTTCATTTGTTTCCATGGGTGGCAGTTGGAATACTCCAAATAGGTGTTGCTAAATGTATTTTTCCTATAAATTTTAGACTTAAATCCAGTTCCAGAATGTTCTATATATGTGTCTAAATAAGCTATAACCTCCTCACTATGGGTGAACTTTAAGTATGTACTGTGCTTATTTATATAGTTCACAAATTGCTCAATGGTTTCATTGGTACCTTCCCACAGGACAAAAATGTTGTCCAAAAAATGGACGTAACATCTAATATTAGCCATGAATCTACTACTAAAAATGTTTTTATCTTCCCAGTCCAATAATATAAGGTTGGCAAATATGGGGACACACGCTGCTCCTATAGCCACACCTTTTGTTTGCTTGTATAGTTTGCCTTCTAAAAAATAAAATTATTGTCTAATACCAAGGACATGAATTCCACTAGAAGTTTAATTTTCGCCCATTGAATACCATTATATTTCCTTATACTACTGCTAAAGCTTTCAAGCCGATCATCCTTCGGAATACAGGAGAATAAATCTATGACTTCTATGGTAAGAAAAGTTAAATTCTTATTCCAAATTTCAGTTTTTAATCTTTTTAAGAAATCCCAGGAGTCCTTGATTAAGTGTTTTACTTTGGTATAAATATATTTCAAGGACCTATCATTACCCCTAGTGGGCATTTTTTTGATTTACTATCAGATATAATTGGCCTAAATGGGGGATCTGTTACATTTTTATGGAGTTTGGGTATACCTACGATAGTGGCCAATATTGGATGTTCTACCTTCACAAAATTATATATATCCTGCGAAATTCTATTTTCCAATAAAAACTCTTCCAGATATAAATCAATCCAATGATGAGCTATGTTGACTTCATTTTTTTGAAATTACTTTGTAATTCCCTGTAATATTCAAGATTTTGTTATAATATTCTATTGTCCACTATCATATAAACTACCATTCCACCTTTGTCTGATTTCATAATACATATGTTACTGTCATTATTTTGTTTCAGAATCTCCCATTCATTGTTACTCAGGTTATTCATATACCTGTTGTATTTGTGCGTTTTCTGTAGTTCATACAATTCTTTAGAAATAATCCTCTTCAAAGTTACCAAAGTTGAATGTAAAGGTGGATTAAACTTACTTTTTTTCTTTAACCCAACATTAGTGTTGTGATTTAGCTGTTCCTTGAAATAAATATCTAAACTGAGCTTCCTTAAATACAATTTCAATTCGACCATGGTGTCTGTTAAATTAAATTCAGTAGTTGCTACATATTTCATACCCTTAGAAAATAGGTCAAAGTGGTCATTTTCAAGCTTCAATGAAGTATAATTGTAAATGTTAAAACTACCCAGGGTAAATCTGACCTCTTGATTTTGAATTATTTCTTCATTTTGCTGTCCACTCAGTACCTGCCCTGATACCTAAGCTTCCATCCTGGGCCTTGTTTCTCCCAATAATTTATTTCCTTTCCTGTCCTTCTTATGTCCTGATGGTAATTCCCCCTTCTTTGGCCTCATTGCCAAAAAAAATATTATTATTAGCCCTATATTTTCTTTGTTGGTCATATGAGACTTGATTTTCATTTTGGTCATTTTTCCTATAATATTCCTTATGGTTATTTTTGCTAACACCCCCCACCCCCTTGAAATTCTCTGTCTCCCAGGGGTAGACATTACTTTTTTTATAATGCCCTAAGTCTCTATCAAATTTTTTACAGTTCTTCAACATAATCTTGTCACATTTCTTCTCAATATATTGAAATTGCTTCCTATACCTTCTTTCCCATTTAGGAAATAACAAATCATTAGTAATAGAAACATTTAACTTTTCCACTTCTTTAAATAGTATACATAGCTTTGAATCATTACATCTTTTTTAAAAATTTCATGTACTCAAAGCCAAAGCCATCAGACATTTTGTTACATTCATTTCATACATCCTCAGTTAATTCAATTCCCAATAGTTCCTTGAAGAGCCTTAATCCCACAGGTACTATCTCAAGCTTAATACAACAATTTAAATAAGTGTTGTCCATTTGTAAACGTTTAATTTTATCTAATTTCTTTTCTATTAAATAAATCATGTCCTTCAGAGGGTACAAGATTAATTGTGTTCAAGCTGTTTCTTTTTACTATGTACATCAGGGTTACTAACAAACAAAAAATTATTGTCCAAAAATGTCTCAATAGCGAAAAAACTGAGAAAAACAAAAGTGGCGTACTGAATCGCTGTAACGCCGATGGATCTAGGATTTCCTACTCAGTCAAACCTTCATTATCAGCGGTTTGACTGAGTAGGAAATCCTAGATCCATCGGCGTTACAGCGATTCAGTACGCCACTTTTGTTTTTCTCAAAAATGTCTCAATGGCAACATGTGTGCTGCCTTTCATTTTTTCACCTACATTCCGTTTACATGAACATTGCATATTTGCAAAGTTAGAAACAGTACCTGTAGTAATAGTGTAATTAGCAACAGATGCATAAGTTCATTTTGGGACAGTTCTTTTTGTTTTTGCCCCATATGTTTCATATCTTTTAGCCTCCATATCATCCAGTCCAACAGATATTTTGTTCATCTCCAGGGTACTATGTAAATCGACAGCGGCAGCTCCAAGATTATCAGAACGTAAGCTAGTCCCCAGACTAGCATGCCGAACACCATTATCCTGCTGTCCTGCTCCTTCCTCTAAGGTACCACCTCTGACTGAGGCATTTCACACCCTCATTGGTCCTTGCTGGGATCCAGTCTGTGTCTCTGATTGGCTGTACACCTCAATCAATCTCGTTAGTTCTCCTTTAAGGATGGCCACCTCTGAATGTAGCCTGTTGAAATCCTCCTTCCTTACAGGAGAAAACATCAAAAGCATATCATCAAAGGAATCCATGGTGCTCAAAAGTTACTAAAATACAAAAGAAATGTTGTGCTCCCCAACAAGTGAACCAAAATAAAACAACTTAGGGTCCAATAAATTAGCACCTGTACTCCCCTGCAGCAGTACTGAACAAAGTGAACCAAATCACTATGCAGATAAGAATCTTTAATAGTCACATCGATTAGACACTTTCATCTGCAAACCACAGACTTAATCAGAATCTGTTAAAAATGCCATTAGATGTGCTTACATAGTTACTTATAACCAATAAAATCACTCTAACAATTATATTTTAAATTTTAAATAATCTGTCATTTAAAGAAACAGGAATAAAACTAATTACGGTATATTTCATGACATACAACTCACAATAACCTTACTTAAATATATAAAAGAAACATATTTACTATTAATGATAAAATTATTCACAAGAACATAATGTAAACCAAACTTATTTCCAATATCTGCACAAGAAACACTAAAAAATGTAAAATGGCAGATTTCCATATAAGATGTAATCTAGGATAGAACTGTGGTTGCTCAACTTTATGGTCACATGCTCTATCCTCTGAGCTGCAACAAAAGTGCTGAAAAGCTGTAAGTTTTTTTGACTTCTATCATCTCATTTCTAAGACTCGGGTAATGGTGACACTATTATTAATACCTGGATAGTTGACTGCATTTAACAATAACTGCCATCTGACTTCTCTTTTTTTAAGATACACTTCATGTCCTCTCCTATCCTCTGGGATTCATATAAACGCATTCCAGAATGGCAAACATAAAATTGGAACATCCATTACTAGATTCTGAATGCCTATACAATGCATTAATTTTGTCCTTTTTCCTAATAGAATAATAATGCTCATAAATTCTGTTCTTAAGGGCTCTGTTGGTTTACCATACATAGAATGCAGAACAGCTGCAACATTTTACCAAATATATCACCCATATAGTGTTACAATTACCTCTCCTAAAATACACCCTAGTTCTATGGATATTGTCTAATACCAATATTGTAGCCTCATTTATTGCAAAACATTGGTTGCAGTTGCAACATTTTTTGGTTCCTTGCAAATCCTTTCTATTACGTATGGACCCTAAATTGTTTTATTTTTGTCACCAAAATATCTCCATCTCATCCATGTGTGCCAGATCACTAAATGCTACATTGCACAGTGACATGGGGCAGCCCCAGTGGATTAGCCCACCCCCACTCATCTGGCTGTAGCACCAATGCCCAGCATGTTTGGGACCCAACCTAGCAGCACTGCCTCTGCTACCCCTGCACTATCTGCACCCTCAGGTAGTACTGCCTGGAAACTGATGCAGTGGTACCTTCTGGGAGTAGTGGCAGAGTTGGGATTTTATCACCCACCGAGAGATGCCAGGGTTAGTGCTTAGAGTCGTGCATCATACCATTGCTGTATGCTCATGGCACATAGGAGGAGAAGACATCAAGCACTCCAGCTGCCAGTGGAGTAAGAGGACAGCGATCGTCCAGTGGGTGAGGACTCCATTCTCACTGTCTCCATGTTTGACTAGCATGAGCATGTGTTTTCCTCTCCCTGACCCCAATCATGGTGTCCCCCAACTTTTTTGTCCCTCACTGCCCCTGTGCCTTGCCTTGTTTGTCTTGTTTGTTTGCATTTGCTTCCTCACCTACCCAACTTACCTGATCCAGAATTACCTGCACCCCTTACACAGCATTCACCTCTTACTTAACTTAAAAAAATGGGTCCTATTGTCATAGAAAAATATTGCCCCATATGTAGCTCTCCATTTTGCACACATATCATCTTCACACAGTTGATTCAGTCCAATTGGCTATACATCATGATTGCATTGTTGTCACCCTTCTCTGTGGTGGTGACAGTCCAAATTCAGCTAATATTCTGCACATATTATCAGTTTTTATTGTTGAAGAAATGGATAGCTATGGTTCTTTCCTATCTCTCTCCAGCAGATTCCTTTATTTCTTTATTTTTTTTCCTCCTGCTTGCTCCCCATTTTACCACTTTCATATCTACCCCATTTTAACACCTATAATCCGGTCAAACAGTAGAATCACACATAACACACATAAGTACCAGAATAAGCAATGGATCCCTTCAGTTTCTGGCATCTGTGTTTGCACAGAGTTTAGCATTGTGCAACAATACCAAGCAAAAGTGTGCGGCTATACAATGTTGCAGTTACCTCACCACAATGCCGCTTAACCCCACTGCTCTATACCAACATACAGCAACACAGATGCTATAAATAATTCATATCATTGCATTATCACTGTTTATTTAAAATTATTATATACACCTAGATTCAAACTCAGTATCATGTGGGCTCAAAAATAAATGTGCTAATGCATTTACACCTGCTGTCACCGATTCAGCTAAGCAGCAGGTGTGTTTTATAGACTCAGTACTAACTCTCAGAGTTTTATCAATGCTGCTTGTGCTTGAGCACTGCTTAACTATGAGCAAACAGGGAAAGTAATGACAATGTGTATCTCACATTCACAAACTCGCTGCTGTGCTATGCAAAGTCACTACTAGCATGTGTTAGTGCTTTTTGCTGCCCATTTACTTTTTATGCCATGCAATTACATGTGGAAACATAACAAACTGAAGGCTCTATTTAACAATATGTCACTTATTGTAATGTAGCCATGTGTTGCCTTCCCCCATGCACTGCAACCCTGATGTCTCAGTACTATTTCACACATATATCAACTACACTACATAAATGAATATCAAATGCTGTGTGATATGGAATGCACATCAATCTGATAACATGCAGAACTAGAATATCTTCACAGGTGAACATGCCTACACATCCATCAACCAACCCTGGGAACTACTGACCCATAAGCATAACCAGCCTTATCTACAAGGCTAAAGCCTAACCAGCCTTATCTGCAAGGCTATGGAAAAAATCATAATGGACCCTATCCGGAGGGACATATATGACCCTAAACACTATTGACTGAAACTATTTTGGTTTTGTCAAAGGTAGATCGTACTTATGAAACATAGTGGGCTTCCTTGATAATGTCCCCAAAGCCTTTAATGAGAGAACACAGACCATACTGCCTATGTTTATTTAGCCAAGACCTTTGACACAATCATTTATTCAGGTATCATACAGAAAAATCTCCCATCTAGGAATTAACCCATACATTACTAGATGTGTAGCCAACTGGCTCACTGACAGAACACACACTGTTAAAGTTGGGGAGTCCACCTCCACCACTAGACCAGCTACTGTCAATTGGGCATAATCATATTGTCTCCCAACAATGTTAACAGATTACAGAAAGGGTTGACACAGACAAATGATTTGTGCCAAAGTCACAGACTGAAACATAACACAAAAAAATTACCTCATTGTCCCCTTTAGCAAAGATGTACCCCTACTCATTATGGCATACATAGCACACTTCTAAGCTCAAACTCAGCAGTGTGAGACTTGGAAACACAGGTTGATAGCAATCTATAAACTTATATCACTATGTGTCCATAGTGGTAAGACATGCTTTCTACATTGCACACCTCATAAATAAGGGCATTGCATCCAAGTCCAGGGAGGTCATAGCTCCACCGTAATTAACCCTTATCAGACCACTAATTGAGTACAATGCTCCCTTCTGTATGTACCTCACCAGACATCTGCAGTAACTAGAGAAACCATATAGGTTTCTGTCCTGGAGAATCCATGGCCTCCAACACATTACATACATGGAAAGACTGAACCTCATCACTATACTCAGTATCACACAGGCTGCTGAAAGGCAACCTGTGCCTAGCCTGAAAATGCAAATCAAATAGGACAAGAATGACCTGCTCCAGGGATATCAACCTAGCATGTGACATAAACAGAACATGCTGGAGAGACAGATGTGTCTCCCAGCAATTGCTGCTCCTCTGGAATTGGCTCCCATTGCATGTGAAGAAGTGATCTTCAAAGACCCTCTTCAAGCACTACCTTGACAACTGGATGGGTGATCATAAATTCATCCCAGGGGTGGCACCTATGTCCCTCATGGACAGGGGCAATTGGTGATGATCACAACATTGCTCTGCTAATAATGAACATCTAACCATGCTCAATAAAGGTACCTGGGTTTTTACATGGCTAGGCTTGTAAAGGCCCTAGAGCAATTAGCCTAGTAAACTTCTATGAACCTATGATGCTATAAACCTATGTAGGCCTCCTACATCTTCTCTCCTACATACTGAGCTTATGTCCACTATAAGTTGTTCTGCAGCCTTGTAAAAGTCAAACTTGTGCCATGGCACTTGCATAAAATTCAAAACTCTGTAGTCTGTGTACTTAGATAAGTAGGGGTTCTGTTCTCACTGCCATCAAGCATGTGTGTGTGTGTGTGTGTGTGTGTGTGTGTGTGTGTGTGTGTGTGTGTGTGTGTGTGTGTGTGTGTGTGTGTGTGTGTGTGTGTGTGTGTGTGTGTGTGTGTGTGTGTGTGTGTGTGTGTGTGTGCAGTGTGTGTGTGTGTGTGTGTGTGTGTGTGTGTGTGTGTGTGTGTGTGTGTGTGTGTGTGTGTGTAGCCAGAAGAGCCTAAGTGAGTATCCTACTGTTCTTCTCCAATCCCATAAATTCTCATGCAGGGCCCCCAACATCTTCTCTCCTACATGCACTGCTGATGTCATTCACTATAAGTTATCCTGCAACCTTGTAAAAGTCAAACTTGTGCTGTGATGCTTGCATAAAGTACTGAGTTCTGTCATCTGTGTAGTTAGGTTGGGGTTCTGTTCTCAGTGCAGTCGACTGGTGTGTGTGTGTGTGTGTGTGTGTGTGTGTGTGTGTGTGTGTGTGTGTGTGTGTGTGTGTGTGTGTGTTTGTGTGTGTGTCTGTGTTTGTGCACTTGCTTGAAATTAGCAAGAACCTTATACACCAGCATGTGGGACACTGTTATTACTATATGTTCCTCACCAGACACTGCTGATGTCATCAGCTATGAAGTGTTGTCTGAGACAGTCCAAGTCAGGCTTGAGATGTGGTGCTGCCCTTAAATGCAGAATTCTGCAATCTGTATACTTAGATTGGGGTTTGATTCTCACTGCAGTCAACTGAGAAAAGGGGGGGTTGTGCTCTTGCATGAGCCTTTTACACCAGCATGTGGGACACTATTTGTTATTTTCATAATCTCCTCAATAGACACTGCTTATATCATCAGCTATATCTGCTTTGTGGATATGCACTATTCCCACCATGGCAGGGTGAGAAACTGGCCTGAAGGCCAGGAAGAAGTCACCTCATCTTATATAATCCAGATTACAGTAACATGGCTTTCAGTCTATCCACATACATCATGCTATGGTTTGTAGGCCCTGTGTTTTCTTGGTGAGAATTCCCTGTGGTTTCTCCAGATGCTGCATGTGTCTGGTGAGGTACATGCAAAAGACAGCATTATACTCTATTAGTGTTCTGATGAGGTTTGAGTACAGTGCTGCAATAGAATCCTCAGATCTGAATATGATGGCATGACTTATGATGTGCACAACATAGGCTTCCAATACCAGTGTAGACACTTGGTGGTGAAAGTTCAGTTTGCTATGTGTGTTCCCAGTGCTTGCATCACTGGGCTTCAGTATAGTGGGACTCTAGCCAATGCTGTAATTATCAGGGAATTCCACTTTGCAGAAGGACAAAATAAAGACATATGTGTGCATTTATTTGTAGACTGTGTGGCTTTTGTCACCAATCATTTGTCTGTGTTAGCACCTCCTGTAGTATGTTAGCATCTTAAGTAGACTGACTGCACCCAGTATGCAAGAATCAGCAAACATGGTAAGCCAAAGGTCATATACTTTAGCCTGAACTGTTGAGATATAGAGTCCAAGCAGTAAAGGGCCAAACATAGATCCCTGGGGTACACCACTGGTGACAGCTCTACTGGTGCAGGTTGATTCACCAACTTTCCCAGTATATATTCTGTCAGTGAGTCAGTTGGTTACTCATGTACTGATGTAAAGATTAATCCCCAGCTTGGTGAGTTCTTCGATGATGCATACATAGGGGATAGTGTCCAAACCCTAAGCTAGATAAAGATAGGCAATATGCACTGTATTACCTTCATCCAGGCCTATCACACAGAGTTAATAGTCTGAGATAACATCACAGATCACCTATTGCATGACGCAGCACATATACCTTCCTGACATGGTTGACTACACACTTCAACACACCCTCCACACAAACTATGTTCCTGTAGAAGGGTGTACATCAACATACATCCATGTGAGTTGGGAAGGACAGCACCCAATGCATGCATGTATAGACATATCCTGTCTCTCCTCAACTGTGATGTAGACCAACATGTCATCATGGACCTTTTACTAAATGGACATCAGTAATATCCAGGCTGTGTGCAACAGACCAGTGTGATTTGTTAATGCTACATCATGTCTGAAGTATTTAAGGCATGCAATTTAGTTTGCTAGTTGTATCTGATGAAGTTGAGGACGAAAATGTATTTTTAAGGAGTATCGTTTATGTGTTGTGCTTTCTTACTGCATTAAAACTATGTTAAGCCCATCAGCTGTTTCCTGTCTTCTGGAGTTCCATTGAGGTATGGACGACTGTTTTCTAAGCTGCATCATGTCTGTTACATCTGTTAGATGTCCTCAAAGAGGTAATTGAGGGCATTCATGACAACAATACTATCATCCTTTTGAACTTGACAAGCCCAAGGCATGTTACACAAATTCACACTGAGGTATTCTCTCAACACTGTCAGATGTGGCCATAAACACCTATATCACCAAGTGGAGAGACCACTGGATTACATACATGGCATCTAAATATGTTGAAAAGTGTGAAGTGATCTGTATCTCAGGTCCAGCGATCAGGACTGTAGATCAGGGCAGTCTGCTAGGCTCTTTCCTGTCCATTATTAAAGTCACAGGCATCACAAATGACATACACATCCTGTCTCCAAACAGCTGTCTGAAGGACTACAGATTGCAGGCAATCATTGACTTCAACTGTGAAATTAGTATAATACAGACAATATCAAAACATGCCAAAGATTGCTGCCACAGCCATGACAAAACCTTCAATGACAAAAAAAGTTGGGGGGATTTGTTACATCAGGAAAATAAACACACGACCCAAGTATAGTGTAGCTATCACACCCCATAATCAGACCATTAGGTATGTGGCAAGTGTCCTGGAGTAGAAGGTATGAGGAATGTACACCAGCGTGTGGCCGCAGTGCTGACTACTCCCTTGTATGTAACACAACTACTGAGTATGTGAAGGACATCAACATCACAGGCCATAATACCTCCATAATTCACAGTCTTCATCACACCAGCAACTGAGTACAATGCGCCCTTTTTCCTGTACCTCCCCACACATTTTCCAGTGATGAGTAACTGAAGTGTATCACCATTGTCAAAGTAAGCTGTCACACATATTATTGACCATACCTAGATATTCTTTTTATGGCATAAACATTGCTCTGTGACAATGTGGAAATCCCATCAAGTTGTTACACCAGATGCATGTGTGATACCTGTTCCAGTGATGCACACATTACATACATAGCTGTCTGACAACAATAATGACATGGGTAACATTTGTGACAGTGTGCATTGTGCCATATATATATATATATATATATATATATATATATATATATATATATATATATAGGTCCACTTCAAAATACTGACTTTCAAAATCCCTAAACTCAAAATACTGAGATCAAAATGTCTAAAGCTCAAAATACTGAAAACTCAAAATACTGAAACTCAAAATATTGAAAAAAAAAAAACACAGTACACCAACAAAACTACATTGCAGCAGGACTACATACAGAAACATATTACTCTTCTGCAAGTATAGGCAGGGGGGCAAGCCCCCCTGCACCCCCACGTGGGGGGCAAGCCCCCACCACACCCTCTGCTACTTAAATATATCAACTCTAAGATTGTACTTCACTGCACTAAAGTGCAATCTCGAAGTTGGTATATTTAAGTAGCAGGGGGTGTGGAGGGGTGCAGGGGGGCTTGCCCACCTACTTATACTTGGAATAGAGTAATATGGTTTGTGTTTTATTTGTTTCAGTATGTACTTGTGCTGGAATATAATAAGTGTTGGTATCCTGTGTGTTTTCATTATTTTGAGTTTCAGTATTTTGAGCTTTAGTGATTTTGGTCTCGGTATTTTGAGTTTAGGGATTTTGAAAGTCAGTATTTTGAAGTGGACCTATATATATATATATATATATATATATATATATATATATATATATATATATATATATGGGTCTACTATGGTTGATTGAAAACTCACTTGAGTGAAAATGAAATTACTAGGACAAATTCACTGAAAGCTCACTTCACTGAAAACTCATTTCGTTGAAAGTTATAAATGGCTTTTTCCCCACTGTAGTGTGACCCTGGAGTTAGAATATAAAGTAAGGGTGGGTGTGGGGGCTACAGCCTCCCACATATTATAAACATTTTATACTATACATAGTGATATGTACAAGTGCAATAAATAGCTTCCAAAAGAGAATATATAACCAAGATATGTGGGGGGCTGTGCCCCCCACCCCCCTTACTCTATATACTAACTCCAGGGTTGTAGAACAGTGGGGAAAAGGTCATTTATAACTTTCAGTGAAATGAGTTTCAGTCAAGTGAGTTTTCAGTGAAGTGAGCTTTCAGTGACGTGGTCCTAGTAATTTCATTTTCAATCAAGTGAGTTTTCAATCAACCGTAGTAGACCCATATATATATATATATATATATATATATATATATATATCTATATATATATATATATATATATATATATATATATTCATCTACTTAGATCCATCAAAAAATATGTAATCAAAACTTACTTAACCCGTTCATAGTTCAGCAAAGCTTCACTTTAACAAAAGCATGGACTACTGACATCCTTTCCCTGAGAAAGGAATCACTTGGCCACCATGGTGAACTTTGCCCTTTTTACAATGAAGTGCGATCTCAGAGCTAGAATATTTAGGTAGAAAGGTATGGGAGTTTTAGTTTTGGTCCATGAGGGATTTTTCTCGTGGTGGCCAAGTGGTTCTTTTCTCAGGGAAAGAATGTCAGCAGTCCGTGCTTTCATTAAAGTGAAGTTTCGCTGAACTGGGAATGGGTAAGTGAGTTTCAATTAAGTGTTTTTTGATGGATCAAAGTAGATCCATATATAAATATTTATATATATATATATATATATATATATATATATATATATATATATATATATACATATACATACATGCATACATACATATATGCCATGCACACCAGTCAGCTAGCCTGTATTAATCATAATATTACATTCAGGTATAGCAGTGTCCCTCCCAATGCCTCCAGCAGATATTACAGTGTCAGGACAATGTGCATGATTACCTTCATAGACCACAGACATGTCATACTAGTTGTATAAGTGTGTTTATGCAGAACCCTCTCTGATCACTCTAAATCACATATGTTATGTCAGAGACATGGGATTACTGGTGGCATTTTTCTGATATTGTTCATGATTGTGCATGCTGCTTTTAATGTTGTCCATGAACCTTTACCTGTGTCCCATGTGCTGGAGACCTCTACTAAGACTACACTCATATTCAGGCAACACAGTTTGCACAGCTTCACAATATGCACCCTATCTCAATTGTGTATAACATGCTTGATATATGTCCAATGCATTGTCTTGTAAGGATGCTTATCTTACACAGACATCTCTCCTATTGTTATGTCACCTTGTGTGACAGTCACATAATACAAGTTTTCACTTTGCAGACCCTACTGTACCATATTGATATATGACTAGTGTTGTTACTATAACTGTTTTCCATTGGCATGCCCTCATAGGGTCTATCTTAGTACATGAAAAGTATTACTACTTTGAATGTTCTAATATCGAACCCTTTGCATCAAACTCTGAAAATAGCAAAACTGTAGAATATCGAATACTTTCCTAGGGAAAGTATTTGGTGGGCCATTTCTGCAGCTTCGCTATTTCCTCGACTGTGGAGCGAAGGTTATGGACTGGGTTAAGGTAAGTGTGTGAACAAAGGTGAGTGTGTGATAGGGTCCTTAGGGTTAGGGAGTGGGTAAGGTGAGTGTACGATAGGGACTTTAGGATTAGGGTCTGGGTAAGGTGAATGTGCGATAGGGACTTTTGGGTTAGGGAGTGGGTAAGGTGAGTGTGCGGTAGCAATGGATCTTATGGTTAGGGTTGGGTTAAGGTAAGTGGATAGCTATTAGTGTATGTATGGTTTAGTGTAGGGTTTTGTGAAGTGTATGTGTGTGGATTATGTATTTTGGTGTGCTTGTGTTGTGTGTATGTTTGTTGGAACAGCGAATTTTATCCACTGAGTGTTTGATGTTTCGAGTGAAATGGTTCGTTATCAGAACATTCGATGTAGTAATACTTTGATGTTCTAATATAGACCCCCCCTCTCATCTACTGTACATTATGTTGTTTCACCTGTCCTCTTTCCTTGTGATCATTCCTACAATTCATCTGTGTATCCCTATTGAATACAAACCACTTCCCATGAGTGTTTATTTTACATGGTAGTCCATGTACCCTTACAGATCATTTATACAAAATTTGGACAGAATGCCAGGAATGGGATTTCACAATACCCTGCACTGTATACACTGTCCTTTCCTGTGTTTGGACCATATACATATCATAACTCTCCACTGTCAGATATTCTGCAGTATGTCCAGACTTTTGCCTTATATCTTTTGGTCTGTTCCTTATAAAATGTGTGGTTTTCTGCCATATCACTGGAATGATCTCAGGACTGATGTCACTAAATAATTACATACCTTTGAGTTTCAGACTTCAAATCCTTCTGAAAATGTATCTTAGCCCAAACCTCTTGTTATTATAGCACATCTCTAATCTGAAAATATGTGGAATCTTTCCATATTTCTGGGTCATTTTCCACCATTATATTGGGTTTTGACCAGATTTCTTGCACTAAGAGACTAGCAGCTATGGAAATTTATATACATTAAGCCCTGGTGATCATTGTGGCATTCCACTCAAACACAATACTGACTGTGATCTGCTGTAAACAGGATTGCTATCCATGTTGCTTTACTTGGTTTCCTGCCTGGCAACACCTGACAACACTGTTGTCAGACACAAGACCACGCCTATTTATGTTTAAATGTGGTGCACAGCATGAATATGTAATTTGCGCTGTTTGTTGTGCATCACTGCGCACACATGTAAACTCCCTGTAGGCTTTGCACGAAGCCTACGTAGAGTTAATTGAATCCTAGTGATTAGTATTAGTAGAGATGTTGAGAACAAATTTTGTCCATCCATTTAGAAGAAAATCACATTTGTAAATTCTTATTTGTATTACCAGATTGAAATTAACTGAAGCATTAGTAAAATGTTAAATGTCAGTGTTTAAGATCAGTCAGACTGATTTTGGAAGACAAACAATCCGAGAAGGAGAAAATCTATTTAACATAGTTTCTCTGTGACATCTTTAATTAGTTTAACATTTTATTTTGCCCTTTAAAACCAATTCAAGATATTGTGCTGAAGCAAATAAGAAGAAGCTGAGTATACCCCTATTTTAAATCAGGAAATTTCCACTGCATTCAGTGCTGCTACTAACAAGTAAGTCAGATATTGATTTGGTTTTACTTTAACTTGTTTAGTTGATTTACCTTATGTCATAATTATTGTCTCTTCAAATTGCAAGCTACTATAGGGGAGTAATGAACTGAATTAAGTGGTGAGTGACATACTGAGATTTATTAAAAAAAAGAGTTTCAAATACTAAAATGTCACTTGAGAGGTAATTAATGAAAGACAGTTGGGCCGTTAATAGATTTTTTACATACCCCTTTTTACGTTGCAGGTAATGATGATTAATTCATACCTCTCTCTTTTTGTAAGTACTGAGAGTAAGAACTCTCTTTGGAATAAATGGCTTCTTTATAGGTAAATCTGAAAATATACTGCATTTTGCAAAATATCTGGAATATGATGCATTCTATATTGGAAAAATGATAGAAAAACAACACAAAGAATATATGAGCAAACATATGCCATTACGAATGAGAAACACATTTATGCATTGTTTAAATTCAGTTTAATGCTCTGTGTAGAGAATTAACATTTCCAATTTGAGTCATACAAGAGATAGCTTTGTATTTCTGTAGTGGTGATATCGACTCTTGGTTAGAAAATAAGGAATTATGTTGGGATATTAAACTGAGCACTAGCACATTACCTGGTTTAAACTGGTATTTACATATTATGTGTGTATTGTGCAAATGAATTGACACATCTGGGTTTGGTTGTCGATGGATTTTACTGATCTATTTAATTACACATGATTGTAATTTGGTATTTAATAAAGCTCGGTGTTTGTTTTTTGAATAAGTTGTTTCCATACTAATGACAACAGAGACTAAATTAAGTTGCTGAAGCATTTTTGTTTCCTTTGTGAATTATCTGTGGCTTTCACTCGTTGCTATTGAATTTCTTTTCCAGAATAAAAGATCAGAGGTTATTGTTACTAAATACCAGTGGTCTAAATATCATAACATTGAGACCTTTCTGTCTTTAAGGGATCTAAAGGTAAAGCTGAATGCATCAATTTGGGAAAAAAATAGACCTATATCTGTAGCATGTTTTACTGAGATCTCAGGCAGGGAAAGGAACACCAGAGGAAGTTCTCTTTTTTTATTGGTTAAAGCTATAGCAAATAAAGTTAATGTGGAATTAAATATGGGTCTAAGCAAGATTAAGTGGGTGTCTCATAAGTTTTATGCTAAGCTGCGCTGTCATAATACTTCAGTTGACAAAACTCCTTACCAGTGCTTCCCTTAAGAAAGCTACATCTTCCCAAGACTTCATCTGACCTAGCTTCCCCAGTCTCAGGAGACATTAGATTAGAAGAGTTTAAAGTTGTTCTTCACTCATCTTCATTGAATAAATCACCAGTGCCAGACAGGTTACCAACAGAAATATACAAAACATCAGGCCAAGTGCCTTCTCTGACTATGTTATCTTTTTTTTTTCAAAGCATGGTTTGTACAGGTTCTCCTCCACTGCAGTCTAACGTATTCTGCTCTACTGTATTATAGTACTAACAAAGCCCAAGGGGTATGCAATTCATTAATATATGCTAAAGTAAAGAAAAGACTTAAGGGCAGGATTCACGATGGCTTGCACGGAGTCTAAGACTCATGTAAGACTCCATGCAGCCATCGCGATCCAGGAACAGCCCGAAATCCCGTGTAAGAGACCAGCTAAAATGACTCTTACACGGGCAGGGCGTGGATATGCTGATCACCTCACTTGCAGCCGAAAGGCATGCAAATGAGGTAGATTAGCGATCCATGAAGCTGAAACCAGCCCATGTAAGAGTCGTCTTAGGTGCAGAAATGTTCTCAGTTGACAACTGAGTACGTTACTGCAGATAACACAACGGAGCCATGACAGCTCCAAATAAAGTGTGCAAATGTTGCAGTCAGCATGCCAATGGCCAAATATGTGGCCATTGGCATGGTAACCCGATGCAAACATGAAATAAAATATTTTTTTTTCGGAGATCGGCGAGGTTTAAACGCAGCGCAGCCCCGCGCAAACGGGCTGCGCTATATAAAACAGAAAAATAAAGGTTTGAAACCCACAAATGTGGGTTTTATGTAATGCATGGATTTGCAATGCAGGGACTAGCAGACCAATAACAACATGGCCACCGTCTAGTGGTTGCTAAGGGGGGAAGCTGAGTGTAAGATATGTAACTAAGCATTAGTAGGCAATCCTATGTAAATGAGTGGTAGGATAGTGAATCACACTGTCACATAGCAAATGAGCACATTCCGTGTAGTGTAAGAGTTGGATAAGGGGGAGTAACAGATTAGGAGATAGGTGACATCACAGGGGGGGAATGTCAGGAAGAAATCAAGCACATTGGGGCAAAGTGGTATGTGAAAGATGTCAATCACATAGCATAAAAAGAGGAGTGTCAACAGATAAGCATGGGGAAGTCAAGAAATGGAAGGTGTACACTGTGGCCAACACCAAAGTTTCTTGCTGTACGTGCATGCGCGCATGTGCGTGCTGGGAGGTGCGAGTAAGACAGAGTGGGCGCGTGTAAGAGTGAGTGCTCATGTGTAAGGCAAAGTAAGCATGTAGGATACTGTTTAAAGATTTGTAAACCTGTTTGCGCTGGTGTGCACGTGTTCTAATCTGAATAAGCAGATTCTAGTCCATGTAAGCATGTGTGCATGTGTGGTAGCCACTGTGAGCGTGTTTTCGCTGGTATGCATGCTGCTCCCCCCTGAGGAAACAGAGAGGAAAAAGGAAGCAGAAGAAGTAGTAGGAAATTAGCAGGGAATACTTGTAGAGGTAGCAGGTGAAAACAATTAGAAGCATGCAATTACACAGGCAGAATACAAGCCCAGCCCAGCACTTAAAACACTGCAAACAGCATTGCAGTATGTTTCTCTCAAGAGACACTGCATGACAGGAGTAAGTTAGTAGAAGTGAAAACTGAAAAAGCTGCACTCAGACCAAACATGCTAGGGGCTGCCATAGCTGTCATTAGGAGACATAGGAGACTTGCTGAGGATGGTGACAATGGAAATGCTGCCAGACAACCCACAGTGAGGATTCGGAGAAGAGTGTACAGGCCCAGGGTCACCTACCAGTGGTTACATGAGCTGGAGATAGTGGAGCGCTATAGAGTGGACAGAGACCTCCTGCAGCAAATTGTTGAGCTGTGCAGGCCACGCCTCACACACAGAACCAACAGAGGGGAACCCATCCCAGTGGAAACCAAGGTGTGTGTTGGCCTAAGAATACCAGCAACAGGTATCTTCCAGAGACCAACTGGTGATATGATGGGGATATCACAGGCAACAGCCTCCAGGGTACTGCACCAGTTCCTGGATGCCATGTCAGCACATATCGGTGAGCATGTATATTTCCCCAATGCCCGTGAGGTATTGGCCAGCAATATGCGTCTCTTCCAGCAAATAGCAGAATACCCTGAGGTAGTGCGTGCAATAGACTGCACGCACATACGCATCAAAGCACCAGCCAGTGAGCAGGGTAGAGCCTACATTAACTGCAAGGGCTTCCCCTCCATCAACTGCCAGGTCATTTGTGATGCCCCGGGCATTATAATGAATGTGTGTGTTGGCTGCCCTGGGAGCTGCCATGATTCCCATATCTGGCATTTGACGCAGCTGTACCAGACATTTGCCAATGGGGACATCCCACATTGTCACCTAGTGGGGGATGCAGGTTATGCACTGGAGCCGTGGCTGATGACACCCATCAGAAACGCACACACACCTGAACAGAAATGCCATAATGAGGCACACGCACAAACACGTAATGTAATAGAGAGTGTGTTTGGGCTGCTCAAGTCACGGTTGCGGTGCCTGGACACATCTGGTGGAGTCTTGCAGTACTCACCAACTACATGTACCCAAATTGTCATGGTATGTGCTATGCTACATAATATGATTCTGCGAAAACAGCTGCAGCAGGACCAGCATAGGGCCAGGACAAACAGCCCCCCACCATTGCCAAGGCCATCACAGGCAGAGCGTGACTTGGAGGTGGAACAACCTGAGCCTGCCCCAGTAGGCAGAAGGAGGCCACACAAGTATGCCCTGGCCTTGGCAAAGAGGCAATGCATAGCACATACACTGGCTCAGTAGGAACCCTGGGAATGATACCCCTCTCTGACTCACTCATATAGTAACTGGGATGCCTAACATGACACAACCTGCTCTCAAACATGTACAGGGAGTGTAGCATTTGCATCTGACAGAGGCAGCCCTGCAGCACCACCTGAGGCATGATTGCCATGTGTTAAGCAATGTAACACCATCTAGTATATGCAAACATGAAGACCCAGCCTAACATCTCACCCTCACCAAGCATGATGCCACACTATGAAGACAACAAGATCAAGTACAATAATTGGCTGAGGTATTGCTGTTAGCAAGGGGGAACACATGGCTGACAGCCTGGGCTGACATGCCAAGCAAGACATGATGCCCCACCTGCTAGGGATGGCACGCACCCAGCACACCTGGCTGTGTGGATACTGGAAAAGGCTGTTGTCACACCCACCGTGCCTGGAATAGGTATGTCTGGAAACACAAACCCACCACCTTAGGTAGCACAAGGGATAATAACCTGGACGTAATGCTACCCAACGCCAGAAGTCTAACCTGCAAGGTGCATGCAGACCAAACCCACCACAGCATGGAGAATGGTAATATGTGTTCTGTAACAGAAACCTGGGCAAGGCCCAGAAGAGCACCCTAATACTACCAGGTTATGCCTCATACCATGCTCTACAGCTCCAAAACATGGAACACATGACAATAGGAGTGTGGCTACCAGTAATTATCAAGGATAACCACACCCCCAGGTTGGTACCACAGCAAGAAGCAGCATGGACTATCCACAGGCAAGTAACACTGTCTCAAACTGTGTACCTGTTTGAAGCTTGCTACAGACCACACACACAAACCCAGGTACCCCAGCCAGCCTTCCTGAAGACATTGCAGAGTATGAATGTCTCAACAAAAACCAAACAAGGCATGCACAAAGTATGACATAGGTGGCAATCCATTAAGTATGGAAGAAGTAATCAGGGACCTAGGGACACAAGTGGACGGTAACCTGTCATGAGACACTCACATTGCCAAGGTGGACAGGAAGACCTGCTATACTGCCCACCTTAATATGAAAGGATGCACATGTAGAGCTAGAGAGGTCACTGTGCCCCCATACTCTTCCCTTAGCAGGCCCATATGTGGCAACAATGCCCCAGTTCGGATGTACCTTACCTTACACCTGCAGCAGTCAGAAAGACCCCAAATGTACCCCACCAACAGGATAAAGGGTCCAAACATTTGACATCTGCAGCCTGGCTGAAGAAACCACAGCCCAATTCAGAAGCATACTGCACAGTCAGAGGTGATGTATGCCTGATGTACAAGGCCATGTCCAATCCAGAATGAATGGACATGCTCCCCTGCAGAAACCCCAAATCCAGCAGACACTCCACAGTGAGATATCTGAACCTCCACACATAGATTAATAGGATGTGCTGGAGGGACAGATCCATAACCCTGAGTCTCCTGACACTCTGGAACATAATCCCAGTCCATGATAGGCTGAGCTCCACACACAAACTCAACAAGAGAAATCCGGTGAAGTGCATGGGAGATAGTAGGTGTACACTGGGGGCCATCCCTGTGTCACATCTATGAAAGTAAACCCTATGTGGGCATAATATGCACATTGCAAGGGGTGTTGAGACCCCCACACAGTCTGTCCGTGCTCAAACAAGGCCAGGGCAGATAGCCTAGTATGAACCTATGAACCTATGATGATACAAATTGTGCAGGACACAAAGGATTATCACACAGCCGTCCTACCTGATGGTAGGAACCATGGTGATAATCCACAAATATGCTCTGCAGCACTCTAATATCACAAACAATACACCAAACCCAGACACATTGCCAACAGCCTACCGAACAGATTCCTTCCAACCTCCCCACATCACCTAACTGCCAAATATCTATCCCAGGAGAGTGCTGGCCCCCTGACATTGCAGATGCTGAGGTAACAGCCAGCATCCACAAAGCACAGCACACAGCATCAATGGTACCAGATGGTGTCCTTGGTTGTGTCCAACAAGTACTGTAAGAAGAATGGAACAGCAAATAGCATTACTGCGCACTATCAGTCCTACCACAGGATATGTACCCAAAGAGCAGTGTACAGCAACAGTGGTCCCACACCACAAAGGGGGTGCCTGAATGAATACTGCAAACTACCACCCCTCAACCCCGACTATCTAGGTTGGCAAAGTAATGGAGAGGATGATCATGGATCCCATGAATAACGAGATTGGGTACCTACAGACATTGGACCCTACCCAGTGTGGCTGTCATAGGGCAGTTCCTGCCCCTTACACATGTCTGACTCATGTAAACGTGCACCAAGGTCATTGATGTGGGGAATGTTGATCACACAGCCTATCTGGACCTTGCTAAACCCTTCCATACAATACCCTAGTTGGCGGTACAGATAAGCTCACCAGCCTAACTATAAACCCCTATGCAAGTAGATGGGTTGCAAACCAGCTCAAGGACAGAACTGACCTGGCAGACATGCTGCAGCCATGGCAGACTGCAAACCAGGTACAACTGGCATCCCACAAGGCATGGTCCTGGGACCCCTCTTGTATACTATATATGTCACATAGGTACAGGCCAACATGGAAGGACTCTGTCTGAACAGGTTCGCAGAGGACTACAAACTGGCCACCATATCGGACCCTCCAGCTGACACAAGCAACCTACAAAATGCACACATAGAAACACACAAGTGGTGCCACAGCCATGTCAACAAGCTAAATGCAGAATAGTGTATAGTCAACCACTGTGGAAACACAGTACATGGCCAGAAATCACCACATAGGTGTCAACCCAGTAAGTACATCAGGAGCAATAAGAGACCTGGGGACACAAGGTGATAGATATCCTGCATGTGACAACCATGTGTCTGTAGTGGTTACAGAAACATACCATATACCCACCTAATCATGAAGGTAAGCACAGCTTGGTTAGGGTAGGTCAATGTGCCTCTCCAGTCATCCATCAGCAACCTCACAATTGTGTACAATGGCCCTTCAGGGATGTACCATAGCAGACACCTGCAGCAACTGGAAAGACCACACAAATACCCCACCAGGAGGATCGCAGAGCTGTAACAGATGCCATGTGTTGCCTGAGTAAAGAAACTGCAGCTACACACACAGTGCCATACTGCCTGGCTGGAGGTGAACTGTGCCTGATATATAGAGCCATGACCAACCTGGTATCAATGGACATTTGGCACCATGTAAACACTGAATGCTGGTGATCTATGCAGCTGGCAGGCCTGAACCCCAGCACAGACATAACAGGACATGCTGTACCGATTGGTCCATAACCCAGAAGCTCACTCCACTCACGACTAAACTCCCACTACAGGATATCCAGGGAGTCCCTCAGTGACTGACATCCACAGGAATCATGATGACTGGATGGGAGATGGTAGGTGTAGCCTGGATATCACCTGTATGTCACGGGTAGACAGAGGCACAGCACACTAACCGTGACATATGTCATGGCAAACACCAGTAAATGTGTGTTGAAGGACAAACACTCTCTGACTAGCATTACAAATGGACTAGGGCATATGGCCATTGTTTGTCACTGTCCACACAAGTTGTGGAATACATTAACAATGTCGGACAATCATGTACTATGCTGTCCATATCTGAACAAAATGCAACATGGTCATATCTGCACAACTGGCCCTCAACCAGTCTGGTGTGCTCACTATAAATATTACAAGCAGTGATAGGACTGAAACCGATTATACTGTCCACCACAGTGAAAGTTCTGTACCAGTACACTATACGACAATACAACTGTTTGGTCAGCAGGAAAGGATGATGACAACTGTATGCAAACTATCCCTTGGCGACCCTGCAGCCACAGCATAATGCCTGTTAGGTTCAGACACAAAGCAGTTGGGCAGTAAGAACACAACCTGATGTCCAACACTCAACTGTACATGTGATATATAGATGGCGTCCACACACAAACAAAAATGTGGTGGTCCACAGATCCCAACATAAGGAAAGGTCACACTGGGCATGCTCGCACACTTAGATAAATGAGACGTGGCAGTCAAGAAGCCATACAAACTGCGAACTGGGCATGCTCACACACTTAGGCCATGTCACAGTTCAGCAGTTGCACACACATATCTGGCATTTCTGTGTTAACACAGGAACCTCCCACAATACAGACATCTGCCCAGTGCACACAGTGAAGTTGCAACAGAGACATAAGTAAAGTACTGGATCCCACTCATATGCAAACATCTCCCACAGTACACATGTTGTTCATAGAGATAGGGAAGGCTATGGCAATAAAGACCCACAAACAGTATATGAGCAACAGATACTTGCATCTGACAGGTAAATATATGGCCATAGAGTGCAATACCTGACTGTTGTCCCTAGGGAATACAGAAGGCTATCCACAGTGTATTTGGCATCTGCCTCCACAGTACAGTAGGCCAATGTGCCTGTGCAAAGTTAATGCATAGATATGCTCTCCCCTGTACTGATGGATAGTAACAGATGTACATACCTCTTCATCCATAATGATGTCAGTACACTATACATATGTCAGGAGCAGAAATTATATGTGAGTAGCACGCTCCACTACTGCATCTCTAACAAGTGTCATAGCATAGTTAGGTAGGGGTTTGAATCCTGCAAGTGCTCAGTGTGTGGGGGAGTAGTGTGTGCAATTCCATGTGTATGAGAAATGTCCCTTTTGGCAACTATTACTACACAACACATGCTGCATATTCCACTGTCTAAACACTGATGATGTCAGCACCCTATAAGTACAGCAGGAGAAAGCAATCCCCTCAGTAATGTAAATAGCGCGCTCTACTACTGCATCTCTCACAAGTGTCATAACATAGTTAGGTAGGGGTTTAAATCCTGCAAGTGCACAGTGTGTGTGTGAATGTGTGTGGGGGAGTAGTGTGTGCAATTCCATGTGTAAAAGAAATGTCCCTTTTGGCAACTATTACTACACAACACATGCTGCAAATTCCAGTGTCTAAACACTGAAGATGTCAGCACCCTATAAGTACAGCAGGAGAAAGCAATCCTCCCAGTAATGCAAATAGCTCACTCTGCTACTGCGTCTCTCACAAGTGTCATAACATAGTTAGGTAAGGGTTTGAATCCTGCAAGTGCTCAGTGAATGTGTGTGGGGGAGAAGTGTGTGCACTTCCATGTGTAAGAGGAATGTCCCTTTTGGCAACTATTACTACACAACACATGCTGCAAATTCCAGTGTCTAAACACTGATGATGTCAGCACCCTATAATTACAGCAGGAGAAAACAATCCTCCCAGTAAAGCAAATAGCGCGCTCTGCTACTGCGTCTCTCACAAGTGTCATAATGTAGTTAAGTAGGGGTTTAAATCCTGTAAGTGCTCAGTGTGTGGGGGAGTAGTGTGTGCAATTCCATGTGTAAGAGAAATGTCCCTTTTGGCAACTGTTACTACACAACACATGCTGTATATTCCACTGTCTAAACACTGATGATGTCAGCACCCTATAAGTACAGCAGGAGAAAGCAATCCTCCCAGTAATGCAAGTAGCACACTCTGCTACTGCGACTCTCACAAATGATCTAAAATAGTTAGGTAGGGGTTTGTATCCTACAAATACCATGTGTATTTTTGTCACACAGTTTGTCCATGTGTGTGGGGTGGTGTTCCCAGTATTGCACGACATACATTATATCAGTAATGTCAATGCACACATGATGTATGTGTGTGCCACCTACACATATGTACCTGTGAACTGCAAGAGTTCCCATGTCCGAAGCCTGTCTCATGTGAATACATGGAATATGCATCAGACAACTGTATAACTGTGGTGTTCTGTGCAGGGGCTGCATGTGGTATGTGACTATACAGTGTGGGTTGTAGATGGTGTCATCCCACCAGTGAGGGATTCATGACTGGTCTGGAGCATATAGTCCACATGTTGGTGATGAACAGGTGCAGCATGTTGTCACCACTTGTGAGAGTGGTAACAAGTTGTTCCATAGCAATGCAGGGAATGAATGATAAGAACTCTTCAGATAGGGTCTTGCAGCTAGAGTAATGCTCACACTCTATGTTTTGGTAGTCACAGTACAACCATATAATGGTGTGTGTAGAGGCCGTCATATTCCCAGTGTTGTCAGGAAGGCCTAGTGGGTTTCCTGGGTATGGGAGTGTGGTGTGTGCCAGGCTATGAACCTGAAGGCAGTCTAACCCACTGTGTGTTGCACATGGAGAGGCTCTGATGCTTTGTGCAGTGCCACCAACCTGGGGGTGTGTGTAACAGAGGTGCCTTTGGATACATCCCCCCTGTTCTGGTTTGGTGCATGTGTAGGGGATGACAAGCATGGTATCAGGAATGACCTGATACTGATGGTGTGCACCTGGGAGCCTTGTACCAGGAGTCTGTTACTGCATGGATATTGCTGTACCCCATGCTAAGGGCAGTTTCCACTGCATGCATCTTGAGGTTTACACTGCTGCTGTTGAGTAGCATTTCTATTAGTGTCCTATCCCATGTGATACCTGTGTAGGTGGCTATGTAATGTCAGCCTTGCATACAAAGGCACTATGTGTGTAGCAACAGCCTCTGCCAATATACAATGGCCCATGGGTGACAGGTGCAAGCTGTCCCAAGAAAAGCAATGTGGCTTGTCCAGCATGTAATCCCACACTGACAAGCATTGGATCCCCTTTGAATGTCACTGAAACATACATTAATTGCAGAAACTGATGATCCTGTCTACATATTGTGGCAACATTCTTGGTGAGGGTGAGATGCTACTCAAGGCCAGGGTCATACCAACCTGTGCCACAAGCTCAGAGAGTCCATCTATGTCCCCTAACATGTAGTCCAGGGAGGTGCATCAGAGGTCATACACACTGGCACAGACAATGACTGAGTCATACTTCTACATGCCTTGGAGTGACCGGTATGCTTGTGTTATGTGGTGGATCATAGTGCCCGATGGGCAGCTCAGCGTGACCATCACCTTGTTCAGCCTGGGAGCAGGACCTCAGTGTACGTGACGATAGAGGTACCTCATACAACTGTAGCAGGTGTGTTGTCAAGCTGTATGGCCTGTGACTGTTTGGCACACAGGCTTTGTGAGCTATGTGTTGCATGTGCTCTGCTCTGGCTTAACGTTTGCTTGTGTGTCTGCTTTGCAGATGTCAGCTGCTCAGGCAGGATGCTATTCTGAGAGTCCAATAATGTACCTGTGTGTTTCTGTGTTTGCATTGCGGTCATGGCAGGTCTATGGGAGACTGGTACTGTATTCACTGTAGTATCCCACTCCACCTGACAGGGAATGCCAGTGCTGTGTTAACAGAGCTTAGCCCCCAGTTTGGCTATGTGGTTGCATCTCTCACATTTTTTGTACGTGTATGGGAAGGGGAGAGGGTTGTCTGTACACATGAGGCAGCTGTAACATTGCCACATGACTCACAAATTCACCAATTGGACCTGAGAGTAGATCGACAGGTGACCTTTGCACATGCTACCATAGCATTGAGATAACTATCCCAGCCGAGTGTAGCCTCCCGGACATCTCAAATGTGCAGGTGAAAGCTGCTCTCTCTAAAGCTAAAATCACAGCATCAATGGGACCGGATGGTGTCCCCGGCTGTGTGCTACACGAGCTAAATGAGGAATTAAACCCGCACATAAGGCAGCTGTTTAATCTCAGCCTTACCACAGGATACGTGCCCAAGGAGTGGCATACGGCAACTGTTGTCCCACTCCACAAAGGAGGCGCCTCTACGGACCCTGGTAATTACCGCCCCATAAGCTTAACAAGTCTAGTCTGCAAAGCTATGGAGAGGATCATAATGGAGCTCATAAACAAAGATATAGGGGACTTGCAGACATTGGACCCGACCCAGTTTGGCTTTGTCAAGGGAAGATCATGCCTTTTGAACTTGGTCGACTTCTTCGAAACAGTCACCAAGGCCATTGATGAGGGAAAGGCAGTCCATACAGCCTACCTTGACCTTGCAAAGGCTTGACACAATACCCCACTGGTATTGTAGAAAAACTTACCAGCTTAAATGTAAACCCATATGTCACAAGATGGGTTGCAAACTGGCTTAAGGACAGAACCCACAGGGTTAGAGTTGCTGGCGCTGTGTCAGACTCCAAGTCGGTCACAAGTGGTGTCCCACAGGGCTCGGTCCTTGGCCCCCTGTTGTTTGGCATCTACTTCTCAGAAGTACAGGCCAACATAGGAGGACTTTGGCTGACAAAGTTTGCAGACGACTGCAAACTGGGCCATAGTGGAAAGTGCATCAGACACGGATATCCTTCAGAAGGGACTCACGGAAACAGATAGCTGGTGCCAGAGCCATGGCCTGAAGTTAAATGCCAAAAAATGTATAGTCATACCCTTAGGGAAAAACAAGGTAACCCCAAGCTACCATATAGGTGGCAATCCACTAAGCACAGAAGAGGTTATCAGGGACCTGGGGACCCAGGTTGACAGTGGCCTTTCTTTTGACACTCACATTGCTAAAGTGGTTAAAAAGACCTTCTACATTGCCCACCTGATCATGAAGGGATTCACATCCAGATCTAGTGAGGTTATTGTTCCTCTGTACTCTTCACTTATCAGACCAATGATCGAGTACAATGCCCCATTCGGGATGTATCTCACCGACATCTGCAGCAATTGGAGAGACCCCAAAAGTTCCTCACCAAAAGGATAAAGGGACTCCAAAATCTGTCATATGCTGCCAGATTGAAGAAACTCCAGCTCTATTCAGTCGCATACCGCCTGCTCAGAGGTGACCTGTGCCTGACATACAAGGCCATGTCCAACCCGAATTAATGGACATGCTCCACCTCAAAAATCCAAATCCACCAAAACCACTAGAGCAAGCGACTTAAACCTTAGCACGGATATAAATAGGACGTGCTGGAGGGATAGATTTATCACTCAGAGACTCCTATGCTGTGGAATAAAATCCCGGTCCATGTGAGGCAGAGCACCTCGCTGACTCTGTTCAAGAGAAATCTAGACCTGTGGATGGGAGATCGTAGGTTTACCCCGGGAATCATCTCTGTGTCACTGCTGGACAGAGGCACAACAAACTAATGGGCACAGTATTTTTTCATATAAGGGGTGGCGTAAGCCACAAAAATTTGGGCTAGGCTTATAAATGCCTTAGGGCAGATAGCCTAGTATAAACCTATGAACCTATGAACCTATGAACATTGTGACTCCCATATTAAGTAACGACACATAGGGCCAATGGGGAACAGGGTACTCAAGGTGACTATGTGAGGGTGTAGTGCTCCTGATTTGTTAGTGCTGGCATATATGAATGCTGTCTTGAGCAAATGCGAGGTAAGTCATATGCAATGTGTTACAGGCAAGCTACATGCAAACAGGACAAATAGTGACATTCTGTCAAGTGACACATGGACATCAGTACAGTAAGCAATACAGATGCCATTAGGGATCCACAGAGGTACTGTATATCTGCACTGCAGGTGGAATCAGTGTTTCAGGAACATAACAGGCAAACATGCATACAAACAAAGCTACAGTCAGCAGTCCTGTATGTAGACTATGCTACAACAAACAAAGTGTACGACTTCCAGTAGGTAACAGTGCATATATGCAGGCACTATAAGCCAGTACCCAGACATTCACAGGTCAGACGGGCTGGGTCCAGCTGCACCCCACACAAGTGTATAGACCACATACCTTCGTAATGTTGAATAACTGGCCTGATACCCAAGTGCTCATACCTGTAATAATACACATGTCAAATAACAGACACTGAGCCCTCACTCAGCAGTTCCAGACTTAGTATGATGTATGCTACCTGTCCTGGCACCACAGTATCCTTGACATGTATGGACACTCTCCCTCCTGTCATAGTTAGTTCTGTGTTTTGGTGCTGTCATGCATGGTATGAGGTGTGACCTTGTAGTGCTAGTGTGCTCTTGTGAGCCTTGAACCTGTTGTGTAGTACTGCACAGATATCAACATCCTGAAACATCTGCATTGTAGAGTCATGTGTGGACAGCATGCAACTCGCAGTTGACATGACCATCATTGAGTATCAATATGTACTTTGTTGTATCCCCTGTGCTACCTATGTAGGTGGCCATCCCTTCACAGCCTCACCACCAGTATGCAAAGATGTGCAGATAGAACACTGTGGTAATTACTATGGGTGTACAAAACAATATAATGACATTCATACTGTAACTGCATCAGGCATGCTGGTATATACCCACAATGCTATCATTACACTGTACTGTTGTCAACATCATACTATTACAATACGTCTATGTAGTCACCCTGTGCATCGGCACCATGTTAACCTGTTCCTGCACCACTTTTACAGATTGCAGGAGGTGGCACAGTTTCATCATATGCACAGGGTGTGTACCTGGTATGCCTGAGTCTGCCACTGATACAACCAATTGACATGTCTGTGTGTGTTGGTGAGGGACAGCAGTACAAGATGGGGCAATGTTGATGCAGTGTGTGCGTGTATGTGGTAGCCCTAGGTGTTATCACTTTGCATGTGTGTCTGAATGCACACAGTCCCACTTCATGGCTGCCATATACAGGTGTTTGTGGACAGCCACAGACTGTACCTGCCAGGTCATACAGATCACTGTCTGTGGCCATGGACATGGTACCTGTGCCTGGCAGGGGTGCTATGGACCATATCAGGTACTAAGCCAGACTGGGTACTGTCATCAGAAGCAGGAGGTTGGTGACTGGAGACAGGTCCCTGTTGGGACTGTCCAGCGCCACGTGCACATGGTCTCCTGGGGCGGTCTGATCACAGCACAGACCCAGCATTGCTGGGGCTGCTGCTGGCACTATGTGAGCGGCCGCAGGCCTGTTGTCGTCCGCGATGGCTGCCAGCTGCTGCTGTTGCTGGCATACGGCCATGTTGACACCTCAACCGTCCACCATTGCCCTGGCTCATGGACATGTAGTTGTGGAACAGATCTAATGTGTCCCCCCAATGTCTGTCATTGACCTCGGTGAAGTTATGGATGGCAGCCCCAACATCACGCATACTGTCACTCATGGCTGTGCGACATGCTCTCAGCTAACTCAGACCCTGTCTGGTGTACCGTTCCATACGTCACTGTGCCTGCATTACAGCCCAAAACATAGCTGAGGTTGAAAGACCTCTGTGGGCACATTTGACAGGGGCGGTACGCCCACGGATGCTCCCACGAGAACCCCTGGATATCTGCTTGTGTGGTACCGTGTCAGGACCCTGACCATGGCTGCTGTGTGGGGATGCATGTGCCACCGGTACCACATTACCCTGGTCAATGCACACTGCATCCTGTCTATTACCTAGGGACATTGGTGACAAAGGATGTATTGGCAGGATGACTGTGCGCATAGATGGGGTCGACAGCTGTGTAGTGTCAATTGGCTGACCAATGACGGACCCTGGCTCACCTACCTGTGCCATTACACAGGTATCATCATTATCACTATCCACAGCAGCTGATTCAGGTTCCCTGCTGCACAACACCAGAGCAGAACCAGAACCTGTGGGAGTAAGACAGGAAACACAGTTTACAATTTGTACACAATGTCACCACTGATACACACATGGGCACATGCACACATGCACACATGCACACATGGGCACATGCACACATGCACACATGTGCACATGCACACTTGGGCACATGAACACATGCACACATGGGCACATGCAGACATGCACACATGCACACATGGGCACATGCACACATGCACACATGCACACATGGGCACATGCACACATGCACACATGGGCACATGCACACATGCGCACATGCGCACATGCACACATGGGCACATGCACACATGCACAAATGCAAACATGCATACATGGGCACATGCACACATGCACACATGGGCACATGCACACATGCACACATGAACACACCTCAGTATATGAGATATCAACCCACAGACACGAACACACCTGCAATCAAACACATAGCACTACTGCTTCAGCCTATTATTACTATTAGTATCAAGACTATTGAAGGTAATGGTATTACACACTCACCAGCATGGATAGGTTGCCTTGCTGTTACACCAGAGGGACCTGCAGAAAAGAGACATTTATTGTCAGTGGGCACAACTGTGCCATTGATACTGTGGGCATGATACAGTTCAGTAGTGCAACAGATAGCTTCCACATGTGTACTGCAGATATTGAAGATATCACTCTTGCACAATAATTACCAAGAACAGCTACAAAATCAGGACACACCTCACACATGCATAACCTAACAGTGTACAGAATAGTCAACTATACACATGGCATGTTACCTGCATGCTCTGTGTCGTGCTGCTGTGTGGCTCCAGCCTCCATCATTACTCATGTATGCTGCTGCTGTTGCTGTTGGGCTGGAGCCACAACACTTAGGAATAGTCCCTCCAGTCTGGTGAGGGGGATGTCTAGACACCCCACCACCTGTGGCAAGCTGCTGCCTGTGGATATCCGATGCACGCTGATGGACATTTCTAATTAAATCACTGCAGTGATGGCGTACCTGCTCATATGTCTGGTTATGTGTGCCTATGTCATTTACCCGATGGACCAGGTCTTGCCACAGTGCAGCCCTCTCCTGCTGGTTCTGGCTGGTGTGGGAAAAGAGTACAGCGAAATCCCACACCAGGCTCTGGTGTATCTCCTCCTCCTCTGCAGCGGAGTAGACAGGGTTCCGCTGGTGAACCATAGCCCTGAAAAGGAGAAGGAAAATATGTCAGCAATATCTGTCAGCAAACTATGGCACACATAATACACATAATACTCTACTGCAGTGATATAACTTAAACACCATATATAGCATCTGTATGTCTATTGGGGGATACACATGTAAATGACCAGATATCAGTGCTCATCCGACAACTGTGCAACAGTACCTGGCACACTCCATACGACAGACTAGTATACTGCAACAGTCAACACACTATTTCAGGTACAATACACAACCTCAGACTGGGGGTTTGTATCAAGGTACTGTATGGGGAACATTATCAGCCCATGCACTGCACACAATGCATGTTACATATTTCACTGGTAATGCACACTACTCTTACTTGCCATAACCCTACCTACACCACAGTGACATACAGGGTAACACAGTACAACATATGGCAATGTAGTATGTGTTGATCGCAATACCTCACACACCTGTCTCTGGCCTCACACCAAGGACACACACTACCATTACAGACAGACAGTCATGGTGAGCAATCACACCAGAACACAACATGCACCCAGTCACTAGCACACTCATTCCACCTCACATATTTCGTTTGTAATGTGTTCATGGGTGTACATTGTGTCTTAGGTAGGTAGTGTGCTTTTGGCCCTGGGCCTAATGCAGCATACTGTTATGCTACCCTGCCCTATGACACATGTTATGATCGTACCTGCTCCTTACAAACAGTTACACAGGGTGACTCATATGGCATATTACCTATCTGCATAACATTCAGCAGGGGTATGTCTGACATCTACTCATGGGGAGCCTTGCTTCTTAATTCTGTGTGGTCTACTACAGGGTATGTTGTATCTGTGGGTAGGGTCCTGTACCTCAACCATGTGTTCTATACTGCAGTGACAAGGATGACAGACATAGGTAATTTGTGTTGTGGATGTTGGAGGTGTTACCATGGTTGCTAGACAACTGTCATGGGTGTGACTGAACTATGTATATCCAGCAGTGGTAACCTCTATGTAGGTAGTCTGTGTGTGCTCTGTGGTCTTGTCAGTCACTCTGCATAGGTATTGTGTTTGAGTGCATTGACACAGTTACTTGCATATGTCTGTGTCCTTCTCCATATCTGTAGCTGTCATGGGAGGTACATACTGTGTAGGACATTGTGGGTTGTGGAGGGGTACAGTGACCTACATGTCCATAGCTGACACACCATGTCCGCTGACACATTCCATGTACAGGTATTGCAGGACTAGTGTGCCACTGTGTATATCAATGTGGAGCCTATTGTACACTTGTTGCCCCTGTTCCCCCCTGACACATGCAGTGGTGGGCAGGCATGCACATATGTGGTGGTTACTGGTATCAGTGTTTTTGAATGGGGTATGGTACTCCACTATCCACACTGGTGTTCACTCCATGCCTTTGACACCAGGCACCTGCTGCAAGACATCTGCACACATGTGCCTCACACAGGATATATATATATATATATATATATATATATATATATATATATATATATATATATATATATGTTTATTTATTTATTTCAGTTTGATTACCGGGGAGGTTCACTGGGCTTGGGGGCCCGTTTTCAGTGGAGGCCCGGGGAAAAAAGCTCCATGTGTTTAGTTACATACAGTTACATACAATTTATAAAAGAAATTACATAAAAATTTGAATAAAAAGTAACAATAAAAGTTTCATAGACTATTGTATTACAAATAACAGTAATCAGAGACTGAGAAGTAAAAGAAAAAAATCCCAGATATTCAAGGGGAAAAATCCTGGTGTATGCAAGAAATCAGGAAGTATTAATTAAGAATATAAGCTGAGTATATTAAAGAGGTTAGGTAGGTAAGTGAGGTTAGCCAGGAGAGAAGTGGGAGGATAGCTTCAGAGGTAAAGGCTGAGGAGTGCGATCGCATTTCCTGTTTTGGTAGAGGTAGGAATGAAGCTGTTTTTTGAAGATGTTTGGGTTGGTATAGGTCCTAAGTGAGGAGGGCAGAGCATTCCATTTTTTGGCTAGGGTAAAGGATAAGAGCAGTTGGCCTGTGGGGCGTTTAGGTTTTTGAACTGTGATTAGGTTTTGGTGAGAGGATCTAAGTGATCTAAGGGGGGTATAAGGCTGTAGAATATTAGAAAGAGCAGGGCAGTTTGAGGGGTGGAAGAATAATTTGTGGGCCGTTGAAATTTGGAGAAAGTCAAGGTGACTGGGGAGTTCCAGCCAGTTTAAGGAGTGGAGGGAGGTGCAATGATGAGAGGAGGATTTGGCATTTGTGGCAAATCTAGGGATTTTGTTATAGCATTGTTCCAATTTGGAGGTAAGTGTGGAAGATAAATTAGTGAGGAGGGGAGCACCGTACAGGAGGGAGGGAAGAAGGAAAGTAGAGACAAGCGTAAGTCTGGTGTGAGGAGAGATGAAGTGGTTGTTTCTATACAGTAGTCCAAGTTTTATGTGAGTTTTTTTTATGTTTAGTTGGATATGGTCATTAAATTTTAGTTGGTCATCAATTATAACGCCGAGAAGCTTGGTGGAGGAGACAATCTCAATGGTGGAGGTGTTGTGACTGGTAATTAAAAATGAGTTCTTATCTAGAAAGGATGATTTAGATGGGGTAAAAAGGAGGATCTTAGTTTTGTTTGCATTTAGGGCAAGATGATTTTGGAGCATCCAGTTTTCTGTGTTAGAAAAGGCAATCTGTGTTTGGGTCTTTAGTTCTGCTAGATTTGGGGCACAACAGATTAAAGTGGAATCATCGGCATATTGCACAACTTTGGTGTTGGGAATAGCTTTATGGAAGTCATTAATAAAGATGTTAAATAGTAATGGGCCTAGAATTGAGCCTTGTGGTACACCAGTAGGGGTAGGAAGGAAAGAAGAGGTAGCTTGGCCCCATTTCACAGCTTGGGACCTGTTTGAAAGGTAGCTGGAGAACCAAGAGAGAGTTTTTTGGCAGATGTTGAGATTAGAGAGGTGGTTTAGAAGGAGTGAATGAGAGATGGTATCAAAGGCTTTGGATAAATCTAGAAGAACAGAGGAGACTAAGTTACCAGAGTCATGTGCTGAGTTGACAGAGTGTAAGAAGGAGAGAAGGGCAGTGGTAGTACTATGTCCAGGGCAGAAACCGTGTTGGGTAGGGGAGAGAAGTTGGTGTTTGGTAAGGAATGGCAAGAGTTGCAGGTGGATACATTTTTCAAGAATTTTGGATAGAGGGGAGAGGATGGCTATGGGACGGAAGTTGGAGACGGAGCATGTTTTGCCACCCTTGTGCAGAGGCAGAATGAAGGCAGAGTGCCATAGTTTGGGTACATAGCATTCAAGTAAAGACCTATTTATTAGGATGCTGACAGGTATGGCAATAGAGTCAGAAGAAATTTTTAGGAAGGAAGATGGAATGTTATCAGGGGCATTTGAACAAGGCTTTAGTTTTTGGAGAAGTTTCTTTATAAGGTTGGTGGATACAGGTTTGAGTTCAAAGGAGGGGGCAAGGGATGCAGGGACTGAAGATTGAGCAGGGAGGGTGGGAGGGTTATTGTTGGAGAAAGTTTTGGTTAGATCAGTGATAGAAGAGGTAAAGAATGAATTGAAAAGGGAGGCTACTTCAAGGTCTGATTTGCTGGTATCAGGGGAGGGGTTTCTTTTTGTACCTGGTCTAAGGAGGGAATTGATAGAATTCCAGAATTGTTTAGGATTTCTTGCATTGTTTTCTTGTAGTTGGATATAGTATGTCTTTTTATCCCTAATGACTTGCTTTTTGGCTAAGTTTCTCAACTGCTTATATTTGAGGAAGGTTTGTGGATCCTTATGTTTAAGGTGGGCTTTCCAGGTTTTATCTCTTTGAAGCATTATCTTTTTAGGGTCTTTAGAGAGCCAGAGGGAGTTAATAGTTTTGATTCTTTTTGTTCTAATAGGGGCTTGGGAGTTAAGGACAGTTAAAAATGCAGAATTGAAGTAGTCAACGGCTTCATCTAGTGGTAGTGTTTTTAGGAGGTTCCAGTTGGATAGTTTAAGAAAGTTAGAGAAGGAAGTAGGGTTAAAGTTAGATAGGTTACGAGTATGAATGTAGTGGTGAGAGTGTGGGGAGGAGGGAGTAGCACGAATGGCGAAGGCAGGGAAATGGTCTCCTAGTGGGTCAGGGGTGACTCCTGATTTTGTAATTTTATTTGGGTGAGATACTAGGATCCAGTCAAGTATTGTGCCAGGGGGATTAGATTTGTTGGGTCGAGTGAAGGAATTAGTAAGTTGAGTGAACTTGAATAGGTTGATGGCTATAGTGGGATTGGCGCTATTGATTTTTCCCCAGTCAATATTTACATCACCCATAATGAAGGTTTCCAGGTTAATATTGGAGGAGGTCCAGGAGAGGATGTCTTCAAGAGTACTGATATTGTTACCAGGGGGAATATAGAGGCAAATGATGCAGATGCTTTTATGGTTGTTTATTTTTAGTAAACCAATCACAATTTCAGAGTTGTTAAAAGAGGGGATGGGGTTAGGGTAGGGAGTAATGGACAAGAGGTTGGAGTAAAGTAGAGCAACACCACCACCTCTTTTGTTTGGCCGGTCTGACCGGAGACAATGAAATCCTGGAGGAAGGAACTCTGAGTCAGAAATATCAGGTTTTAGCCATGTTTCAGTGATAGCAGCAATGTCAGGAGAATTATGACTGAGCCAGGCATGGAAGAGAGTTAATTTATTTTTAGGCTTTGGGCGTTAATAGTAATGCATTTGAGGTTTTTGTTAGGGTGTATGTTGCTAGAGTGTGGGAGAATAGAGGGAGAGAAATTAGGGACTGGGTTGGCGTGAATGTCACCAGCTAGATAAAGGTAGGGGAGGTGGGGGTGTTGTTTTCTAATTTGTAATTAGTTGCAGGAAGGCGGAAAGGCTTTGGTTTAGGTTTGGAGTTATTATTTATGGTGGGGAAATGTTTTACTTTTGATAGAAGGGAGGGGTGGGAGGGAAATAAAGAAGCAGAGATATTATGGTAGTGGGACGATAGGAGGTTTTGGGGAGAAGAAGGAGGAGAGGGTATATGGAAATTGGTATAGTTGGTTATTTGGTAAAGGTATAATAGAAGTATGGTAGAGCAGGAGGAGTTTGGTAGGAAGGGTGGGCATGATAATTAGAATTTGGTAAGAGGTGATAGAAAGAGAAAGTTGAAGAGATGAAAGGAGTGGGTGGGGAGTGGTTCAGAGAGGAAGGTGTATGGGGGAGGGAGGGAGGGGAGGGGCAGGTGTATCAGGATTGGTTGGTGAAGAGGGAGGGGTAATTTAACAGGATAGGCTGGAATAGTGGGAGTGGCTGGAAGGTGAAGAATAAGTGTAGGAGTACTGGGGGCGGGTGGGAATTGGGGGCAGGTTAGGGGAGCGGAGTGAGCCCGCAGGGCGAACGGAGCAGGAAGAGCCAAGAGCCAAGGAGACAGAAAAGCCTGAGTAAACAATCAATAACCCCAAGGCTGAAAGCAGAGAGCTGTAGCAGAGGCGCAGGTAAGTGGTTGTAAACTTGTTTTATAGAGGAGTGTAATAGAGTATGACTAGGGGCTTTGTGTGGTTCAAGGGGAGCACACTAGTAGTAAGTATATGAGAGAGAGCAGGATCCTTAAAAGAGGGCAGTGACACTGTTAGGCAGGGGAAAGTTGTGAAGCAGGGAGAAGGAGTATTACTATTCTGTATGTATGGAGTATGCTGCCAACTAGTGGAAAAAGGAGGGAGGTGCACTTTGAGGAAAGATGTTCCCCGGAGAAGATTATGTTTGGAGAGATTAGAAAGAGGCAATTTGGGGAGAAGACTGAAAGACCAGGGGGGGGGCAGTGCAGAGACCAGTGTTAGACTGCCTTTTCACACATTGAGGTAGAATGTTGCTCAAGGTAAGGTAGTGCTTAGAAAATAAATAAAAATCAAGGAAATACATACACCAAGTCTCCTTAGCAAGGGAAAAAGGGTCCCAAAAATTATTAAAGCTCAAGTGGAATGTTCACTGTCTTCTTCTCTTGGGAGAGATCTCCTGTCCGTTCAGTGAAAAAGTGGGGGAGGGCACTCTTGGGAGCAACAAGAAGCGAGAGCAGCAGCCTAGACACAGCGCAGACAGTGCACTGAGGAGGGGAGGAGGACGTGTGTGGTCCGGTGGTATATATGTGTGGTATATATGTGTGGTATATACGTGTGGTATATATATTGATATATTTATATCTGTGTATAGATTATATATATATATATATATATATATATATATATATATATATATATATATATATATTTGTATATATGTATATAAAATATGTATATATAGATGTAGATATATACATATACATGTGGGGAGAGAGGGGGAGAGAGTGAGAGAGAGAGACACAGGGAGAGTGAGAGTGAGAGGGGGTGGGACAGAGAGAGAGAGATAGTCATATACAGACATATCTGTTGTCAGTCAGATCTATCTGTATATGTATATGTCTCTACATATATCTATATATGTATTTGTGTATTACATATATCTGTACGTACATATTCTACCAATCTCGATGTCTGTGCAGTAAGTGAGAACCTGGTTCAAGGCTTCTGAGAGCTCACCAGCGGTACCAGGCTATACCACGTATCATGCTTTTTGGCCCCAGGACTCGGGACAAAACAAAAAGGGAGGGGGTGTGTCCATATTCATGAAGGACACCCACACCTCCAGGTTAGTGGCAACACATGAAGCATCACAGACCATCCAGGTGCAGATAACCATAGGCAAACCTGCTATACAACTGGTAGCATGTTACAGACCACCCTCCCAATCGCAGGAACCACAGTCAGCCTTCCTGAAGACATTGGAGGATATGAATGTCCCACCACACACCATCATATTGGGAGACTTCAACTACCCTAACATACACTGGGTGCATTATTCTACCCCAAACACCCTAGCCCAAAGGTTCCCGGAATTCACTAAGTGAAATGCAATGGAACAGCTAGTCACCTCTCCCACAACGGGAGATAATATACTAGACCTGATCATCACAAACATGGGGACAATGTGCTACACACTGGAAGTATACCCCTCACTAGTCACATCTGACCACAGACTAATCCCCCTGGATATACATATCCCACCTCCCCTACAACACAAAAGACTACAGTGGGAAACCTCTCACATGCCGACTTTACACTTCTTATAACTGAGTTGGTATTCTTAATGCCCACTGGGCCAGTGGAAACCACTTCCCACAATCCAGACACCTTCACATATACTTTCTACGGACATCTCCAAGAATGCATGGATCATGCAATCACAAATAAAACCAAGACCCTCTCTACCAAGGGCAGGCATCCTGTCTGGTGGACCCCAGCATTGAACAAATTGTATAACAACAGAAGGTAGCTACTGCACGGCAGAGCAGAATTTCATACAGCTAAGGCATCTCTGATCAGCAGTAGTAGAAAGATACGTTTTGTCGTACAAACATGCAAGGCCAACAATGAGAGGGACACCGCTATGGACACTACAGATAACCACAAGGCCTTCTTCTGCTATGTTACACACCTGGGTGGGAACCCTCAGATATGTTCAAAGTTAGTTCACAGTGACAAACGCTACATTGAACACACAGATAATGCCAACATTCTGGCAGACAGGTTCAGTGCAGATTTCTACCCTCCCTCACCCACACATGAGGAATTACTTATCCCAGCTGACTGTAACCTCCCTGTCATCTCAGATGTCCAGCTGGGAACCACCCTCAGCAAAGCTTTAAACATAGCATCAATGGGACCTGACGGTATTGCAGGTTGCATGCTATGTGAACTCCAAGAGGAGCTACACACGCACATTAAATGCTATTCAACCGTAGCCTTACTACAGCATATGTACCTGGACACTGGCATACAGCGACAGTAGTCCCACTCCACACAGGAGGCACCTCTACAGACCCTGGTAACTACCGCCCCATAAGCTTAACCAGCCTGGTCTGCAACGCTATGGAAAGGATCATTATGGAACTCATACACAGAGACATTGGGAACTTAGACACTTGATCCCACCCGGTTTGGCATTGTAGAGGGCAGATCCTGCCTTATGAACCTGGTTGACCTTTTCAAATCAGTCACTAGAGCCATTGACGAGGGCACAGCGGTCCATACAGCCTACCTGGACTTGCCTATGGCTTTCGACACAATACTGCACTCTGGCATCATAGACATGATCAACAGCTGAAATGTAAATCCATATGTCACAAGATGGGTTGCAAACTGGCTAACGGATAAAAACCCAACAGTCAAACTCACTGGTGCCATGTCAGATTCAGAGCCAGTCACAAGTGGTGTCCCACAGGGCTCTGTCCTGGGACCGCTCATGTTCGGCATATAATTCTCAGATGTGGAAGCAGACATGGGAGGGTAGTGGCTGACAATGTTCAAAGATGACTGCATACTAGGCACCATAGTCGATACACCAGCTGACACATACATCCTACTGACAGGCATCACAGACACCGACAACTGGTGTCGGAGTCATGGCCTTAAACTGCATGCCACGTAATGTATACTCATACCCTTTTGGACGAACAAGGTACCCACATATTATCACATAGACAGTAACCCACTGAGTACAGACAAAGTAATCGGAGACCTGGTGACACTGATCGATACTGACCTCTCATTTGACACCCACATTGCCAAAGTGGTTGGATAGACTTCCTACCTTGCCCACTATACCATGAAGGGATTCACATCCAGATCTAAAGGGGTCATTGTACCCCTACACTCCTCCCTTATCAGGCCCATGATTGTGTACTATGCCCCATTTGGTATGTACCTCACCTGGCACTTGCAACAGCTAGGGGGACCCCATAAGTACATCACCAGGAGGATCAAGGGTCTCCAACAACTTTCATATGCTGCCAGACTAACATAACTCATGCTCTATTCCATAGCATACTGCCTACGTAGGGGTGATCTGTGCCTGATGTACAAGGCCATGTCCAATCAGGTATTGATGGACATGTTCCACCTCATACAATCCTAATCCATCAGAACCACAACAGCTACAGATTTAAACCTCAGCACACATATGAATAGGACATACTGTAGGGACAGATCCATCACTAAGAGGCTTCCCATACTGTGGAACAGGATCCCAGTTCATGTTAGGCAGAGACCCTCACTGACACTCTTCATGTGAATTCTTGACGAATGGATGGGAGATCATAGGTTTACACCAGGGTCATCTCTGTGTCACTACTAGACAGAGGCACAGTAAACTAATGCTATTATGCAGGGGGGGTCTTCACTGTGTCACTACTATACAGAGGCACAGGTTTATAAATCTATTCTATACACTGTCTGCAGATAGCCTAGTACTAAACTATGACACTGTGAAACTATATATGTCTATGTATTTCTACATCCCTCTCTATCTATGTATACACATATGCATATTTTATATATATATATATATATATATATATATATATATATATATATATATATACATACATATCTCAATATACATACGTATACACATGTTTTATTTATATATATATATATATATATACTCCATTTTAGTTCCACATATGTATACACACAGTAACGTACTGCTGAATATCCATTACTGTACAACCTACTTGTACATTGCACTACAACCTACATTGCTATGTGCACATAGCTACTTTCACATACATATGTATGTAGAGCCTTCAGTGACAGTTGCAGTATGTCCCTGGCCCTATGCACATCTTCATCTACATAGATACAGACCAATTACACATCTGGAGGGTTCACAGTATGTAGACTATTATAGTAGTACTTTACATTACCTGTGTTTGTTGCAGCTGTTTGCATAGGCTTGCAGTTACTTGGCCTGCCGTCAGCCTCTTTATTTTGTTGTTACAGGTTTTTTTTTTTTTTTTTCTTTCTTTCTTTCTTTCTTTCTTTCTTTCTTTCTTTCTTTCTTTCTTTCTTTCTTTCTCTCTCTCTCTCTCTCTCTCTCTACCTCCAGCGGTTACAATGAAAGTATTGCATGTGTGGACTGGGAGTACAGGATGCTTTTGTAGGTATCTGCACATGTCCATGTGATGGCCTCTGCACCAATTGTTAACCAGCATTTACTAATTGCATGCAGCCTGTTGTGTAGTGATTGCAGTTCTCACTGTGATTACAGGACTGTGCTATAAAAAGGTCTGTTAGGTAGGCGTAGCCCTTTCAGATTATCAGGGTGGGGACCATGCTGGTTTGCTGTGGACACTGTTCTGTGAGTGTAAGGGTTGGTATGTCTCTCATATTTCAGGCTGTGTTGTAGACACTGCAATGCATGTTGTTCTGTAAGCTGAGTATTCCTTCCTCCAGTGTCCTCCTCTCCGTGTTTATGTAAACTGACACCTACGACTAGTAATACTGTGTATATGGGTGTGTGTGCTTTTCTGTGGGGATTGTCGTGTAACTGGTATATAGCAATGGCTCTTGCAATCTGTTGCTATGGCTTCAATATTTGGCCTTTACATTCACTCCTTGTATGCCTGCTAGGTGTCTTTCCTGTAATGTGTTGCTATGGCTTTCCTATTTTCCATTTACATTCCCAGTTTGTAATGCTTGCTAAATCTGTTTGGGCAGCAATTCCATATGTGTTTGTTGTGGAAGGGTGTTACTGCATGCAGTTTGGTCTGGCCATGGTGTGGGCCTTGACACTTACAAGGGTATTTGATCATGCTGCTGAGCAGGCCTCAGATACTCTCCGGTGCATCTTTTATCAGCCTCATGGAATGGTACATAGCAGTGGGATACTCCAATGACATATTCTGATATTCTGCAGTTGTGACTGTGGGTTATTTCAAGCATATGTATTAGTACACCATTTGTGACGTGCAGGTGGTGCATACCTTCAGTCAGTCATAGTTACCATTGCATGTGTAGTTACACCTTTCTGCCTACTGTTAGTACATTTGACAGGGTGTCAGTGGGGCACAGTTGACATTTGTTTTCACATCAGGGACATCCCTGTAACTCAGTCACAGTTGCTATGTCTGATCTCTTAACTATTCAACTATGGCAGTGTTTATCCTGCTCTGAGTATGTGTGTGGCTTGCCAAATGCTACTGTGACATTATTACCTAGTAGCTACCAACTAGCATGATTGTTTCTCAGCACACAGTACTATTTTACAAATCCACTAGATTTGACAGTAAATATACATGACATGCTTTGTGTACTAGACTTGCTATATTCCCTTTACATTAATTCCTACTATTTTATGATCTATTTCTTTCAGCACAATGTTCTTATATAGCAGTCATGGCTTAGTGGTAAGTCATGCAGACTAGTGTTTCCAAGGTCCTGGGTTCGAGACTGAGGGAGTTATTTTATTTTGCTGCTGAGAAAACTACAGGCCTTGTCATTCAGAGTGACTAAGGCACTTTTAAGTAGTTGTAAGCAGGTTAGCGCTGGTTTGCGTGGAAGTCACGCATGCGCACTGCCGCTTCACAAGACACCTGCAGCTAGCTAAGCGCACAGAAGCGCACACCCACTTACTATTGCTTAAAAGTGCTTACTCTCGCGCACACCTGTGCTATTTTCTTTTAAAGAAAAGAAAATGGGGAGATAGGAAAGTGGTGAAAAAGGGGGCACAAAGAGGGTAGGACAGTAGGAAAACAAGCTCAGGTTTTGCAGGAGGGATGTAGGAAAGGCCCATAGCTGCCCATTTCTTCATCAGCAATAGCTGCGCATATGTTTGTAATTTGGTGTGAAATTTGAAACCTTCCACCCCTGAGAGAGGTGTGAGGACAACAATAATATTTGTTGTACAGCCAATTGTAATTGCCAGTTTACATGTCCAGCAGACATGTGTGCAAAATGGGCAGCTATGTATGGGGCATAATTATTTTGTGGGTACAGAGTGCCCTTTTTTTTTTTTCAGGTGAGAGTGGTATGTCAGGTATGGAAAGTCGGTGTAGCTGGGGAGGTAGGTAGGGGAGGTTAACAGACAAGACAAACAAGATGCATACTGGGGTGGTGTATGACACATGTGGGGGGGGTTACACAATTGAGGGGGACGGATGTTTGGATATCTCCAGCCCATGAGCCCACAGATGGCAACAGTGGAACTGAGATCCCCACCCATGGGCAGTTGCCACTGTGCCTTCACTGCCCAGGACGGGGCTGTTCTGGGGGCTGTGTAGGCCGGGCAGCAGGCACGCCTGTGAGTTATGCCACCCATGCCTCAAGCAGGCGTAGGGGCCCAAGCACAGTGTGCCGGATCTCCCTACGCACCACAGTCCGGACACTACAGAGGGGGAGTGGATGTTCTCCTCCGGTCACACTTGCAGAGGGGGGACGAGCCCCATCCCCTGTAGTACTTCCACTGGCAGGTGGCACAGGGCCACCGGAGGAGGGTCCGGCCTGGGCACAACTGCCAGGTGCACTCGCCAGCTGAGGTGAGAGAGGTGGGTCCGCTGGAACCCGCCTTCCCTGTCGTCCTATGTTTTGCATTATTTAGTGACAGTTTGGGTTAGTAACATGCAATACCATTCACAATTAGTTGTAACAGCATGCATTAGTATTCCCATTAACCAAACACCCATAAATTCAAGCCGTTGAACAGCAAGCATAACACATGCATAATTTGAACAACAGTACACATTCCAACAACATGCAGGGTTGAGTGATGGCAACAGGCCATGAGGTTTGGATATATGAACAGGGCACATGCATCAACGTACATGCAAATATGTATGAACCAACAGGACAATTGTCCAGGGGTGTTAATTGTGAATACACATACCCATTTCACGTGGAATGGATTATTTGTGGTTATAGGGTAGGGTGAAGAAATATTTCATTAACAACTTCAAATACCTATACATATGCTGTACATTTCTACTAGCTGTAGATATATACACACTACAGGTCTGACTACAGTTTCCTATGTGACAACTTATTCATGTTGGTGATAGGAATGTTACTGCTACATCAATATACATTTCATTTTTATTCATACACATTCATATCTGGCTCTGTTCAGCTACATCATCCTGCTACATTTGCTTTATATGGCTATAGACAACTGTGGATGTTTGGTATTTCATACAACCATACTATCTGCATATTGCAAACTGAGAGCAACATATCCAGATTTCGGGACACACATTCCAGCTTCAGTACTTTTTGCAACACATGTTGCTGTTTGGTTTTGCCTGTCACATTCATTTCATTCTGTACTGACTGCAGTATACTTTATTCAGGAGTTATTACTACTTTATTGGTGGATTCATACCTCTTTCTCACACTCTCTCACTTGTTTTATTTTTACAATTCAGGATGGTACTTAATTCTAGACTTTATTGACATGTTTTACTTTTAGTTATAACAATCCTTTCCAACAGTCTCACTTGTGTCATGTTTCAGAATTTAAACAGGGATATATTTCACACGTGTTTTACTCAACTTCTCTAGCTGTACTTTTCAGCCTGCTGCAGGTTATGTACTATTATATTACAGGTGGAACATCTTTATTTCAGACTTGTTTCATTTTTATTTTTGGATTACAGGCTGCATCACGCTTTTGTAATCAAACAATACTTGCAAACTCTCTTACACTGTTGCTTGCACTTTGTATTAATAAGTGACTACACTGCACTCTTTTGCAAGATGTCATACTTATATTTTTTTACAGTTACAGGAAGAGAATTACTGACCTGCCTGGTGGTGCAACCTCACCAGCCTATCGGCATAGGCTCGACGGTTCGCAGAACGGACACCTGCAGCTGCAATATAAATGAAGTAATATTGGAATACACATCTCCATAATATCAGCTAGGTTAATTTCTTACATAAATAATTACATGTAACTTACTCAGTAGTGGGGCGTTGGGCATTTGCCGGGCCTCCTGGATCCAACAGTTCAGTTGGTCCTGCTTCCATCTCTTCAGGTCCGCATGGTGGTGACGGACCTGTTCACCAGTCCTTGGTATTCCTGTGGCACTGGTGAGATCATGTGCCAACCGGTCCCATGCCTCAGCCCTATATGCTCCCCACAGGACCTGGCCCTGCATGAGTTGGGGCTCATGATCATGGACGAGGAGCCAAACCATATATTTGGACTCCTCAATGCCCCACCTCTGTGCTCGGAAGCAACTACCCTCTCCTACACCTGCCATCCTAACTGCAAGTCGGTTCCACAATCGGTTATGCTGTGTATTCCCGCCTATGGGGCTTATATATGCCGTTTTTCCAGCACTTATCTGTGATTTGCCATTTTGGAATTGTATCAGCTTCACAAAACCTGCTTTGTCATGCTCCTCTTTCCATTCATTCCTATATATATGCTATTACTGCATTTCTAAGAGCAACTGTCATGGTTTAGTCATTCAGTACTTTGACTATGGTGCATGGTATCCTGAGTTCGAGCCTGGCCATTGCTTTTTATATTTTATGACTGTCTACACAGGCTAGGAGGTGTGTCTGTGTAAAGGTAGTTTTGATACAGCTTGTTCAACGTTGCCCATCGATTAGCTTGTTGGCGCTGTGCACAGCTCCGCGCAAACGGAACACGCTGGCTTACGTGCCGTTTGGCTGTCAGCACGCATATTACGCTCAGCTCAGCTATGGGCACACAGTTTCAGTGTGTTGGTATTCTGCTCATCCCCGGCCACTCCTTCTACACCTGTTAAACCACTACTCACCTACGGGCACTCATTGTACACCTGTGAAAACACTGCTCACCTATGTGCAGATATACTCAACTTGTTAGAGTGTAGCTCAGCTACAGGCACCCCTGACATTTTTTTTTTTTTATTATCTCACATTTCTTCAAAATACATGGCCCATTTCATTACATTTTACATAAAATATAATTTTATATATGTACATACATGTCAGGAAATTGTTTTGTGCTTATTTCACTAAAAATAAAAATTGATGTTGTGGGGGCTCAAACCATGACTGCTTCCTCTTCAGCCAACATCTCTACTGCTACGCTATTGCTTCTTGGCTTACTTTGCATATTTAGTTCTTATATGCTTTTCCACTGACTGCTAACTGTGGCTAAGTGCCGGGCACGCCCGCGCAAACGAGCGCACTCATGGGCAAACATCTTTAAAACTTATAAAAAATATATAACATGTTCATGTTTACATTTTATGTTCATAGTCTGTGGGGGCACGTGTTGTGTTGTGTTTATTCACATTTACATGGACTCTGTCATGGGGGTTTACTTTCTGGACTTTTACTCTTCTGGGGGCTTGTCCGTTTGCAGGGCTCACCCTACGGACACGCCCCCTACTGTCTTACACGGACCGTGTTAACCTTAGGTGTGATTCAGCATGCCCTCATGCATATGCATGGTATGCTGACATCACACCGTTTAACTGCAGCCTCAGTGTAAGCCTTGTAACTCTTACACGGAGGCTTTGTGAATCCTGCCCTTAATCTCCTTCTAACTTTGTTAATAGTCCACAGGCATGTTAGCTTTGTTCAGGGCTGTTGTGGACTGAATAATTTCTCCTTGTTGTTTCAAGTTATAAGTCCAGACTTCTTTTCTGTAGCAGCCATATTAGTAGATTTTAAAAAAAGATGCCTGATTCTATTCATCTCATGGTACAACTTGTGTGTGGCTACCTGTGATTTTAGTACAGAAATGTCACTGCTTCAGGCAGCCAGGGCTTTAAACAACTCGCCAACAGCTACAGTACTTACTAACCAGTATTATTCTCCTACCATCGTACTTAAAAGGGACATCTGACAAGAATACGCCTCCCCTGGCTATTGAGCCTTTATCAAGTTCTTGAATAATCAAGTTGATTATATGGCCTGGGACCACATTAGTGAGCAGGAGAAATAACTTCTGTTTGCAAATGACTGTTTGCTGCTGTCTTCTAATATTGAGCATGAACCCAGGTATTCTGGCCACACTATATTCTTTCTACTGTCATATATATTAATAAGGCTAAATCTAAAATATTTCACTTGAGACCAGTTGCTGAATATCAGCTATATCCTTTGCTAAAAAATGATGGTCTGGCCACCCAGTTACTTAAGCTGTCCTGAGTACTCTCTGAATTTATAAAACAAAACCTTAAAGTACCAAGATCAAGCTTTTACATGGCATTTTATGCATGGTGAATATCTGGGTCTCCCATGCTAGGGAAAATACATGCTCTTAGGATGATGCAAACCCCTAAATTCCATTATTAACTCACACATCTTACTTTGGAAGATATGTACTGTTAAGTTTTTGTTAGCCCACAAATTATATTATCAAGCTAAACATCTCCTACTTCTTGCTTACCTAAGTGGGTAGGGAAGTTGCAAAATCTGTAATTTACTGGGGGAGGGGCAAAGAATGAAGTTATTGCTATAGGTTATATATGCTCTAGCACATACTGGAGGCTTCAGTGTGCCAAATTTTAAGGTGCATCCATAAGCCTTTATCCTGATATAATACAAAATCCCATTTGATACAATACCCCACTCAGGCATTGTAAACAAACTAAAAGAATTAGGCCTACAGACCAGATCCAGGAAGTTAAGATTGGAGAGTCCACCTCTACAAAGAGGCCAGTCACCAGTACAGCTGTCAGGGCTCTGTGCTGTGTCCACTCCTCTTAGGCATCTATTTTTTTGAAGCCAATACCAATGTCAAGGGCCTCTGGATTACCACGTTTGCAGCTGATTACAAGATAGGAACAATTATAGAAACTCCCAAAAGATAATAACATTTTACAGGAAGTTCTAACATAGAAAAATGACTGGTGCCAAATCCACAGCTTAAAACTTAATGCCAAGAAATGCAGACTAGCACCGTTTGGGAAGGTGGCTACCCAGGGAAGCTACCTAAAAATAGACAGAGTAGTCAGTGATTTGGAGACTAATATAGACAATAATCAAGTAGTCAGGGATTTGGAGACTAATATAGAAAATAACCTGACATTTGACCAACCTTTTCTAAGGCTGTAAGACAATCATTCTAAGTCACTTAACCTATAAAGAATGACATGGTATCTAGGTCCAGGGAAGTCATCGTACCGCTGTACTCAGCCATCATCAGACCCATCATTGAGGTACTTGCAACAACTGGAATGTTCACAGAGGCTCTTCACAAAAAAAAATGCAGGTCAAGCAGATCACTTCAAAACCCTATTTTTATATTCTGTTTCCTAAAGACTAATGAAAGAAGGTTTATGACTGACATAAAAGGCATTTTTGGATCCTGCTGTAATGGACCTTTTGCATATCTGCAAAATGAACAGCACCAGAACTACAAGATATAAGGATTTAAACTTTTTGTGCAATTAAATAGGACATGGTGGTCTAAGGCACAATAACTTGTGGGACACATTTTGGTTGCATGGCTTATAAAGACCCCATTGGTTATTAGCCTGCTATACACCTATGAACATAAGAATGCAAGGTATGCTCTCTTAATATCAATTTTAGGAGACCAATTAAGATTTTAATAAAGTGCCATGTGTAGTTTATAAAGAAAGAGTTTGGGTGATGAAGGGCTGACATATGTAAGATCTTATGATTGCTCCAACAAAGTTCTGTGTCTCTGTGTTTCAAAATACATTTAATGATATTTACCATCTAAATTCTGGTGATAAAAATACACAAAATATATCACAAGCAATAAAATCTTTGTATCATATACCCACATTTTTGTGGAACTTGAACAAATTCTTATCCGGTAGGTACTGGATCCAGGAGAGAGAACAATGCACTAGTATATATTCATAGGTTCACAGGTTCATAGGTTGATACTAGGCTATCTGCCCTAGGGCATTTATAAGCCTAGCCAGAGTGTGTTTGGCTTTCACCACCCTTTTAGATTAGTTGACTGTACCTCTGTATAGTAGGTCACAGAAGGTAGCCCTTTTAAGGTTAGTTTACTGTACCTCTGTCAAGCAGGGACACAGAAGAGATCCCAGGGGTAAACTTATGATCTCCCATCCACTCGTCAAGATTTCCCTTGAAGAGGGTCAGTGTGGGGCTCTGCCTAACATGGATTGGGATTTTGTTCCAGAGTGAAGGGAGCCGCTGGGATATGAATCTGTCCCCCCAGCATGTCCTATTTATTTTTGTGCTGAGGTTCAAGTCCCTGGAGCATGTAGCTCTAAGGGATTTGGATTTCCTGAGGTGAAGCATGTAAATAATTCTGGGCTGGACATGGCTTTATACGTCAGACATAGATCGCCTCTGAGTAGGCGGTACACAACTGAGTAGCACTGGAGTTTATTTAGCCAAACTGCATAGGGCATCTGTTTGAGCTCCTTGATCCTCTTGGTTAGATACTTTTGGGGTCTTTCCAGTTGCTAAAGGTGTCAGGTATGGTACATCCCAAATGGGGCATTGTACTAAATTATGGGCCTGATAAGTGATGAGTAGAGGGGCACAATGACCTCTCTTGATCTAGATATGAACCCTTTCCTGATAAGGTGGGCTATATAGAAGGTCTTTCTAACCACTTTGGCAACGTGATTGTCAAAGGAGAGATTGCTATCTACTTGGGTCCCCAAGTCCCTAATTCCTTCTTCCATACTTAATGGATTACCACCTATGTGGTAATTTGTGGGCACTTTGTTTTTCCCAAAGGGGATGACTATGCACTTTTTGGCATTTAGCTTTAGGCCATGGCTCTGGCACCAGTTATTCGTCTCTGTGAGACTCTTTTGGAGGATGCTTGTGTCAGCCGGAGAGTCGATTACAGCACCCAGTTTGCAGTCATCTGTGAACTTGGTCAGCCATAGTCCACCCGTGTTAGCCTGTACCTCGGAGAAATATATACCGAACAAGAGAGGTCCCAGGACTGAGCCTTGTGGGACACCACTTGTAACTGGTTTAGAGTCTGACATGGAACCTGCTATTCTGACCATGTGGGTTCTATCCTTGAGCCAGTTTGCAACCCATCTTGTGACATAGGGGTTGATATTTAAGCTGGTGAGCTTATTTATGATGCCCGAATGGGTATTGTGTTGAAGGCTTTTGCAAGGTCCAGGTAGGCTGTGTGGACTACCTTCCCTTCATCTATGGCTATGGTGACTGTTTCAAAGAAGTCGATCAGGTTCAAGAGGCAAGATCTGCCCTTAACAAAGCCAAATTGGGTAGGATCCAGTGTCTGGAGGTTCCCAATGTCTTTGTTTATGATTTTCATGATAATATGCTCCATAGCTTTGCAGACCAGACTAGTCAGGCTTATAGGGTGATAGTTTCCGGGGTCTGTTGTGGCACTGCCTTTGTGGAGTGGGACCACTGTTGCTGTATGCCATTCCTTGGGTACATATCCTGTAGTAAGGCTGAGATCGAACAGTGACTTTATATGAGGGTTTAGTTCTTCTTGGAGCTTGTGTAAGATGCAGCCCAGGACACCGCCCGGTCCCATTGATGCTGTGTTTTTTGCTTTGGAGAGGGAAGCTCTCACCTGTGCATCTTTGATCTCAGGAGGGCTACACTCTGTTGGGATAGACATTTGCTCTTTTGGGGGAGAAGGGGGAGAGAAGTTTGCACTGAACCTTTCTGCCAGGATGTTGGCAATGTCTGTGGGTTCAGTGTATTTTTTGTCATTTTGCACTAACTCAGAGCATATCTGGGAGTTGCCTCCCAGGTTTCTGACATAACTAAAGAAGGCCTTGTGATAATATTTAGTGTCTTGTGCAATTTTTCTTTCGAAGCTGGCCTTAGATGATTTTATGAGGCATCATAGTTTCTTGCTAGTACTGATTATTGACGCCTTCCCTTTTTGGGATTTTGCTCTGTCATGTAGTAGCTTTCTCCTTCTGTTGTATAGCTTATTTATGGCTGGAGTCCATCAGACAGGTCTCCTGCCTTTGGAGGAGTGAGTCTTGGTTTTATTTGGGATAGCATGCTCCATGCATTCCTGTAAGTGTCCATAGAATGCTTTTGTGAAGGATTCTGCATTTTGGGCCATATTTTCCACTGGGCCGGGGGCTTTGAAGGATTCCACCTCAGTTTTGAGAAGTGTGAAGTTTGCTTTTGAGAAGTTCTTCACCGTGGTTTCCTTGGCTAGGGGTAGGGATGGAATATGGATGTCCAGTGAGATTTGTTTATGGTCTGATCTTACCAATGAGGGGTATACCTCTGGTGTGGAACATAGAGACCCTATGTTGGTGATGACCAGATCCAATATGTTTTCCCCTCTTGTGGGAGTGGTGATCAGTTGTTCCATAGCATCTGAGTTTATAAATTCTAGGAACCGTTGGGCGAGGGTGTTTGGGCTTGAGTAGTTTTCCCAGTCGATGTTTGGGTAGTTGAAGTCACCCAATATAATAGTGTTTGGAGAGACCTTCATATTCTCCAGTGTTTTCAGGAAAGCCGAGTGAGGTTCCTGTGTTTGGGAGGGTGGTCTGTAGCAGGCTACAGACTGAAAGGCAGTTTTTCCCACTGTTAGTTGCACATGGATGGTCGCCGATGCTTCGTGCAGTGCCACTAACCTGGAGGTGTGAGTATCTTTGATAAATATGGATACTCCCCTCCTTTTGTGGTTTGGTCCAAGTTTTGGGGCCAGAAAGCATGGTATGAAGTATAACCTGTTAGTGCTGGGGTGCTCTCGGGAGCCTTGAACCGGGTTTCTGTTACTGCACAGCTATCGATATTCTCCATACTGAGGAGAGTCTCGAGTGCATGCATCTTGAGGTTTAGACTTCTGGTGTTGAGCAGCATTACCCTTAGTTTTTTTTTCTTTGTGTTGTCTATGGGAGCGGGTTTGTCTTTTGAGCCTTGCCTAAAAAAGGCACTATGGGAGAGGCAAGAGCCTTTGCCAGTATTCGAAAACCCAGGGGTGACAGGTGAAAGCCATCCCTAGCGAAGTAACGTGGCTTGTCGAGCATGTCATCCCAGGCTGACAGACACTGGATCCCATTTGAATGACACCAATACTTTAGCCAATTGTTAAAATTGATCATTTTGTCTTCATACTGTGGCATCATTCTTGGTGAGGGTAAGATGCTACTCAAGGTCAGGGTCATACCGGCCTGGGCTACATGATCAAAGACCTCCTGTACATCTTTTTTCATGTAGTCCAGGGAGGTATGTCTCAGGTCATTCATACCAGCATGGACAATGGCAGACCTGAGTGCTTGTGCTATGTGGCGGATCCTGGCATCCAACAGGCAGCTTACAGTAACCTTCTACGTGTTCAGCCTGTTGAGTGAGACGTCAGTGTGTCTGACAATAGACTCACCTATTACAAGTGTATTAGGTGTGTTGTTTAGCCTTAAGGGCTGTGACTGTGTGGCACACTGACTTTGTGAGCTATGTGCTATGTGGATATTGCTTCATGGTAGGTGTTGCTTGGATGTCTGCTTTGGAGGTCTCTGCTGCTTAGGCAGATTTTTATTTAGAGCCTCCGAGTATGTTTTTGCGTGTTTATGTGTTTGGTTTACTGATGCGATAGGTCTATGTGAGACTGGATCTGTGGTGTGAATGGTTACCTTCTCCTCCTGACAGGTTGTGCCAGTACTGGGTTGAGAGAGGTTAGCCAACAGTTTAGCTATATAGTTGCATCTCTCACATATATTTGAGCTTGTTGGGAGGAGGAGAGGGTGGTCTGTATACATAAGGCAGTTGTAACATTGCCTCAAGATTCCCAGATTCACTAGCTGGACTGGAGAGTAAACTCAAAACTAACCTTTGTACATGCCTGAATAATATAGAGAACTACTTATTGACTGATCAGAAAGAACCAATAGGGAGCAAGTGCTTAGAAGGAGTATAAGAGGATGTAGTGCTTTAGTTTGTGTTTACCTATGAGATTACTTATACGAGCAAGTGCAGGGCTTTAGAATGAAAATAGAGTGCTTAATTAGAGATTTAGAGCAGTTCTAAGGGAAACCATGAAGAGCAGACTTTGTGGAGCCGGGAATAGTTTAAACCTGTTTAAGCTGTGCTGCCCAACGCTGCTCTGTGCGCAAGACCGCACAAAAAGAGAGTTGCAGGGTTTTAAGAGAGAGAGAGAGAGAGAGAGATCAAGAAGTTTAAGATTGACCCAAAATGGCCAATAAAACTACAGCTTCTAGGCAGTAACCACTCCTACAGGGACAGGTAAGATGCTCAGTGTTAACCACTGCCACTGGTGAACACAGAAACTTCCCTTTAGCCCAAGCAAGCACTGGCCTCCAAGAAACTTACAAACAGTTCAGAATAGCAAATCTGTAACTGAACATTCTTAAATTTTAGAAAATGGGAAAAAAGCAACATTTTTTTGTTTTTTTCTTTTTTTGTTTTAGTTTAAAGGTAGCAGAGATACACAAGCAGCAAAATATTCACAACAGTGCAATAAATGACCCCACACTTGAGTGCTAGGCCAAAGTCAGGTAAAATGCAATTTTAAGAGAAAAAACGATTTTAAATTAAGTGCAACACAGGAAATGCAGTAAACAGGCTCTAGATGTGTTCTAAATACTGTTTCTAATACAGATACAAACTTTAGCAATCCAGAAAATGCTGAAATGTAGGCGGCAAAGCAGTAATTCTAAACAAAAAATCAGAAGAAAATACTTAAAACCTCTGTTTTTCAGCTGTTTGTCCTACTTGCTAATATTCATGTGCAAAAATGTTTTTTTCTACCAGTTGTGATGCAACCACTAATATATACTTACCCACACAATATGCGTATATATAATTATATGCACACACATATCTCTGGGTTTACTTTAAAGCCAAAATGCTGCAACACCAAAAAGTCCACCAAAAGCAGGCAGCTGACAGGCAGGGAAACCAGCTAGGAACACCAACACACAATAAGAACGCAAAACCCTCCAAGGTACAAAAACCACGTTTTTAATAAACTATTGTTTTACCAGAGCGTGGTTTTTGTACCTTGGAGGGTTTTGCGTTCTTATTGTGTGTTGGTGTTCCTAGCTGGTTTCCCTGCCTGTCAGCTGCCTGCTTTTGGTGGACTTTTTACTTTAAAGCCCTAAAATACACAGACATAGAGTGACAAGCCATTGATGGCAGCATTTCAAAACACACATTTACCTGAAAACCCAAACAAATTCCTTTTGTGATCTTATAATAAAACTCCATGATAAAATTCAGTCCAAATCTATCTGAGCAGTGATAGTGTTATGGAAGGTGGTGTTCTAAGATAAGGAGTAGAGTTAAAGTCAGGGGACATGGGCAGGGCAAGGATTAATGTTAGCACACTGAAGTACACTAATAATTCACACATTGCATCTTTGGCTTCTGTTTTCTAAATCATTTGCTTTCAGCTGTAATATATGTATTTTCTTCTCTAGCGCCTATAATCTGTCTATCTGATTCTTAGGTTATTACCTTTTTCCTTTGTTTGTCCCCCCTCTAAAGTAGTGATAATCTGCCCTTACATGCTGGCAAATACTGCCCGAATATTCAGCACAGTAGAATCATAGGCCCCCATGCCATGCACAATCACAGAAAGACCTTTAAAATACAGTAGCAACTTTTCTTCAGAATTTGTTTCCTTAAATCGTGCAAGCAATACATTTTATGTTTGAACTAATGTTCCTGCCATTTTGCCTTTGATTTCAGCAGGATAATTCTTCACTTTCTACTTGTTTTGTGGTAAAATAACTGAGTTACTGGAGAATGATCAATTGAAATAAGCAGCCATTTCTTCCTCAGACTAGCCATACTTCTTCATTTAGCATTTTGTTTCTACAGTGCAGTTCTTGATGAATGTACTCAGTCTATATTCATTCGTGAAAGTTTCTTTCAGTGAATACCTTTCAGTTGACACCTATTCAGTGAAATGTACTAAGGGCAAGAGTAGTTGGCCAACTACACAACTTTGCTCTTTTCCACACTGTAGTACAATCTTGGAATTAGTATACATACTTGAGGAGGGGTGGAGGATGCAACCCCCCCACTTGGGTGGGTTTGATTTCATTAGTTGTGGGTTATGTTGAATGTGGGGCAATTGTTTCCTTGCCCTTGGTAAATTCCATGAATAATGAAAGTGAATTTTGTTGAAAAGGGGTCGATGGAATGGTGTTCACTGAAAAAAACTTTCAGTGAACTAACATAGACCCAAATGTACTATGTATTTAATTGTTTGCTGTTATATTTTCTATTGAGTATTGTTGGATAAAGTAATGGGCTCACATCACTGTATTCTCAGGGTAAATTTGTCTCATTAAGGAAAAGAGAACGTATGTATTGGGATTGGCTCTATATTATGTGATCAAAGAGACTTTTCTTTGAATGCGTAATATTCGAACCTAAAACATCGAAAACGCTAAACCACAAATGGCCACATTCATGATTTTTTTCCTAGGGAAATAATTCACGAGGCTGCAAGTAAACAACACAAACTTCACACCTCCCTAACTAAATATACCAACTCCGAAATCGCTCAATGTTGGGGAAAAGGGCAAACCGCGAGAATGGCCAACTGAATTTTTTCCCCTAGAAAAAAAATTGTGGATGTGGCCATTCGCAGTTTAATGTTTTCGATGTTTTCAGTTCGAATATTACGCATTCAAAGAAAAGTCTCTTCGATCATGTAATAGGGAAACTTGGGATTTACTTCAGCCTGCACTCTAGACTTAATTTTTTCAGTGTGCTTATCGAGCATTAAGACATTCTGTGTTTTAATATGTCCATAAAGTGGTTTGCAATAGTAGTTTAAACCCTTCAGCATGAATAAAGGTTGTTTCATGAGCTTTTTAAAGACTATGGTATTAATATTGCTGAATAACTGTATTACTCCATGAAAAATGTAAGAGTGGCGTGCATATCAGAAGTTATGCAATTCATGCAATTCATTAACAGTCTCTCAGTTTGAGGATGGTTTTTAAAAATGGTTTACTGCAGTGTCATGAGAGTGCTTTCCCTTTTCTTGTATCAGTTTTAGAAACAAAGATATTTCTTTTCAAAGCAAGGCACCAGATGAAGTGATTTGTAGCATCAATGAAAACAGCTGATGTTTAGTATCTCCTTGCTTGCTACATTTCATGGCTGTTTTGTTGAGGTATACCTTCAGTACATCTCTATTGCATTTCATGTGGCCATCTCTGGCTTTAACTGAGACTGGAGTACAGAAAATGTTTTAGGAATCTATGCCTCTGCCCATCCAATTAGATGTGAAGTCTATAGGTCCTTGCTTGAAAGATGATTGAGTACAATGAGATTAGTGCTGTGATCTTTCTACAATGCGTACATGATTTTCCTCAAACATTGATGGATGTGCATATTCTGACTTTGCAGGACAAGTTTGCACCTTTTAGCTTACAAGGTTAAGGCTAAGGGCAGCTAATAACCTTAAACCAATATTTCTTTGATTTCCTCAGTTTCATCTTGCAAACTGTGCAACCATAAGGAAGATGCTTACATAGGCATGGCTGTCAGTTTGCTACCGAAAAGGACACTAGTGCTTATAAGCCTTCCCTGGGTAACACATGATTAAACCCAAAACAAAAGAGATAAACAAATCACTAATCATCCAGCTTTCATGTCTGTAATGAAAGGGAATGTATAAACAGTTATCTTATTGAAGTTTAATAGGCTTAATTGCAGGTATAGTCACACTGAAACATTTGTAATCACACTATCAATGTTGGTTGTTATGGAAATGTGGCTACTAATGAATGAGAAGTCTTCAACTGTTTAAAAAGTTGGGCCACTGATATTAAAATGTGTGTATGGGGGGGAGGGTGATTTGCATGGTCTTGAGCTGGCAGAAAGAGAATCATGGTCAGTTTTTCCCCCTTGGATAACTTTTATCATTCCACACACTGTCACTTAACCCTTCCTCACTTACTCTTATTTCTTGCAAACTCCAAAGACCTCCACATATCCTATCCTCATCAATTTCCTCTCAACACATACCTCTTCATCTAATAACACACCCCTTTCCTACTATCTTATAATATCTCCTCAGTTGTCTCTCTTTCTCCCTCTCTCTCTCTCCTCATCCTGGCTTCTTTCAACCACAGTGCTCTCCTACTATCTTCTAAACATCTCACTCCAATTCCATCTGGCTGCTTATTCTGCATTAACAGTATATCCCCCCTCATCCTAAATGTATCTGTCTTCCTTCATCTTACTATCCACTACATATCTTGTTGCAAATATACCCTTCTGCTTTTAATAATATCTTCTTTTAATGATGCAGATGACACTGCTACTACTACTACTACTACTAAATAGTAATGTTATTATTATTGTGTAATTTGTTTAACTGCTTTATTTTTCTTTGACAATTTATGTGCATCATTATTAATGCAAATTGTTTCTATTCTAAGTGGAATGCTGCAGCTTTTCTACCCAGGCCTCAAATGAAAATGGGTCTTGTTTGGCCAGTCAGACCTTCCCAGTAATCAAAGGAAAATAAGTACATTTCAGTATGAGTAAGAATCTTAGTTTTTGGTGCGCAGAGTTAAAGTGCACGCATCTCCAAACATAAGGTCAGAAAGTCATGGTGATGATACACCATTGCTTGGCTCCTAGCTGAAATGTTAGACTGTTCAGTTTGTAAGGAATTCTGTGAACATCCAGTCATTCAAAAACCTATAGACATCAAAGCTTTTTTTTTCCCAGTTAAATCTCAGCAATCATTCTCAAATCATCTTATGTCTAATGGAACTGCTGAGAGTCCTCTAATGTGCATACTAGAGAAGACAACAGGGGGCTATAAAAATGAGCAGAATGGTCATCTAGATTCTTTTTGATTCAACACACTGCATGGACTTCATCATCTTCCTAAGACCAGGTCTGCAGTGCAGCAGCCTCTGGTGACAGTGGAAGCATCCATGTGACAGTTACAGAAGCTTGGGTTCCATTATTAAATCATAGTGCCTGTTGGTGTGATAGATTCATATCCCAACATAGTCTCCACACATGCAACAATCTTCCCCTACATGTCAAACAGAGGGCTATTATATGGACAGCACCACATTTCCCCTTGGTTTGTCCTATCTAGCCCTCCTTGTGGTGGGAAGGAACTTCCTAATATGATTTTGCTGGCTATGTTTGTAATGGTCTGTACCAAGCGCATATCTATGAACCTATGACCCAACTACCAGGTCAAAAAAAGTTATGTATACTTAGATTTTGACATTATTCCAAGCATTGTCTTGATCTGTGTGACAGTGGAGCTCATGTCTGTTGTCTTACAAGATAATCAGAGTACATCTAGGATTCTGGCAAACAATGAAAAGGATGCCTCAGAAGAACATGCAGAAGATGATTTTCTTGCTTTGGACAGTAAGACAGCATTCCATTAAGACATATGATTATCTCTTTTTAGTGAATAAAATGGTGATTGCATTCCTCAGGCTTCCTAGAATGTTCTAAGGGTCTCATATTCAGAGAATAAGCCGATGGAGCTTCATTGTTATTTCCATGCCCCAGCCATAGTATCCATCGGCATGTCATCTAGTCCTGTAGCTTTGTTGTGCTTTGTTGCTTGATGGTACAACTTCATTTTTAAAGTTGGAACGATCATCAAGAGATTCTCTTTCAGGGTGCACAGAGATAAATTTAATTTTGACATTCATTGTACAACAAATTCAAGAGTATTTCAAATTACAGTTTTCAACTGACTTGACTGGCTTTATGGTAAGATGTCTTAGACTGAATGAACATTACACAATTCATCAAATTACAGTTACAACTATTTTTTACTTGCTGCAAGATTCTTGTGTTTTCATAAACAGATAGCTGTGCAAGGGAGAGAGAGTAAGAGAAATTGGAATTCTTTTTTTTCTTTGAGGTAAATGTGATTTTTGGTAGGTCATAGGACTTTTTTCAGTAGCATTTCACCCTTCAGAAGTGAGGAAGTAGAATATTTTGGGACAAGCAATAAAGCTGATTTTGGATTTAATACTGCTGACATGAAAGGACAGAGAAAGCCTTGGGTTAAGCATGATACTTAAGTATGAGAAGGTATGTACCCATTAGTACAGTGAAAACCTTGGGGTAGGCATGAGATGTAGGTATTTGAAGGTATATACCCATTCATTACCTTGGTTATTATAGGCAAATGATTTGGCAGAGGAGGCAGTTATATGAATCTTTATACTATGCTGAAAAACATTATTTTATTTTTTTGGTACTCAAGGTGATCTACTTCGTAATCAGCCAAGGATGGAATTTGTAGAGAATTTTTTGGAGGTTTTGTATGTAAGTTTTGTGCTTAAGGTATGAGTCACACATAACAATGTCATCTGCATATACAGTTTGAGGGCTTAAGGTGAAAAGGCAAGCAGTTTATGAAGATGCTTAACAGGACTGGGCTAGTATAGACTCCTTTGAAACTCCATAGGTGATGTTCTGCAGTGTATAAAAATTGCTGTTGTATTCAACACTAGTGCATTATTTATGAGATAACTTGTGAACCAGTCAGTAATGGAGGAACTGGAGCTGGACTATGTGAAGGAGTTAATGTGAAGGGTATAATTTACTGAGCTGAAGCCTTTTGTGAGGTCACTACAAAGTGCACTGGAGAGGTGGGTTTGGATATGTTTATAAGAATAGTGCCAGTAAGCATTTGAAAGGCTGCTTTAGTGTTTCTATTTTGAATAAAAATATCCTGGTGATGTGATAAAACACTGTATTAGCATATGAAGTCAGTAAGTTACATGAATACTACCTTATCTAGAAACCTACCTAGATGTGGTAACAGTGAGATAGAATGACAATTAGAGGTATTAGATCAACAAACATTAGAGGCATTAGACTGGTTTTCTGCATTTTGGCTTAAGTGTGAAAATAGGTGCTTTTTCACAGATTAGAATGTGTGCGTGTGTGTGTGTGTGTGTGTGTGTGTGTGTGTGTGTGTGTGTGTGTGTGTGTGTGTGTGTGTGTGTGTGTGTGTATGTGTGCATGCGCGTGCGTGTGTGTGTGTGTGTGTGTGTGTGTGTGTGTGTGTGTGTGTGTGTGTGTGTGTGTGTGTGTGTACATGTGTGTTATTCATGGGATATGTGAAAGAGATAAAAACTCTGGGGAATTTCAGCTACTGAAAAATTTTTATGAATTAGGGATCAAGCCTGTTGAACTAAGGTGATGCATGTGTGTGTGTGTGTGTGTGTGTGTGTGTGTGTGTGTGTGTGTGTGTGCGTGCGTGCATGTGTGTTGTTCATGGGATATGTGAAAGAGATAAAAACTCTGGGGAATTACAGCTATTGAAAAAGTTTTATGAATTAGGGATCAAGCCTGTTACACTAAGGTGATATATAAATGGGTGAATATTACAATAGTCTTCTTCTCTCAGTAAGAGCAGTCTTTTTAAGATAAAAGTATAGGATGAGATGTAAAGAGCATGTGGTGGTGGTATACTTGGGTTAATGGAACAACAAGGCTGTAGAATTCTTTGACAAATTCTTCTGGGCTAGTTGGAAATGGAGGTTTTAGAATGACCATGCTTGTTAGTTAACATCCTTCCAAAGCTCTCCGGGGTCAGAGAAAATGCTCACTCATCTGCTGCAGAGATAGATAACTTTTAAATAATAAACAGCTAAAAACAAGTAACTGGATAAAGGCTCAGCTCCTGGTACACGTAATAAGTATAAAAGCAAGGACAAAATATGGTGCCGAGCCAACACAGCCATTTCAAACAACACTTTTTATTAAAACAAAAAACGAGAGTATCTTTCTTGATGTTCAAATTGCTTCATCAGACTACTGCATTCATAAAATGTCACTCATTTAAATGGCTAGCAAACCAATCAGCTTATTAGCATTCAAAAGCAGCCAATAAAAGCTCCACTTAATTAAAAACACACAAAATCACAATATAATACACTTAACACTATCTATATATAAAAAAGGTGTTATAGAAAAAGTATCTTTTTTATTTTTGATTTATTAATGACAAATATGATATCTGAAAGTTTATTTAACTATTTCAACATTGACTCACCCTTGATCCTGGTGATATACAGGCTTCCCAAGATTCACAAAGATTTAAAATGCCCCCCATTTAGACCCATTGTATTGAGCAAGAGTTGGACAACAGAACCACTGTCCATTTTTGTAGAAAAAAACTTTAATCTAGTAGTAGAAACTTGTGAAACAGTATTGAAAGATACAAAAACTTTTCTCCAAGAATTATATGTTAGGACTTCAACATTAACTAGTGAATATTATTTTGTAACTCTTGATATAAAATCCCTTTTCACAGTAATCCTGAATGAATGGGGGATAGAAAGCATAACAGAATATTTGAATATGAGACATGAGTTTACTAATGAGAAAGTGAGGTTAATTTGTACTGTACTGGAATTAATTCATGAAAACAACGTCTTCGTGTTTAGCAAAGAATTTTTTCTTCAGAAAGTAGGCGTAGCTATGGGCACCGCGTGTGCTAATAGCTATGCCAACTTAGCTTTAGTCAGGGGCGGCTCATGCTATAAGACTGCAGGACTGCAGCCCTCCAACCTAGGAACAAAAGAAATAAAACATGTGAAACATAAAATTAAAAAAAAAACAAAAAAAATATTTTTTTACGGGTACCGGAACTTCCGTGCATGAGCAGACACACTCAGACTGCCCTGCAGATGCCCAGGAATCTGTGCGAACTCTGACTGCCTGAGCCAGCAGTCCAGATACAGGGAAGGTATTTTCTGCCCTGCAGATGCCCAGGAATCTGTGCAGTAGATGACCGCACAGAACAGAGGAGCTCCGGCCTGCTTGATCCACAGACAGGACCAATCAGGAGAGAGGTGAGGTTTAGCTCTTGCAGGGATTCAAGCACAGGACCAATCAGGAGAGAGGTAAGCTGAGTTTTAAGCTCTTGCAGGGAAGCGTTGAAGTCGAGTGCAGGTTGGGAGCTTCAGGGAAGCGAGTTTGGAGAATTCCGGACACATTTACAGGTAGTGGAGTGTTTGCTGGATACGTTGTGTGTGTGTTTGCTGGATACATTGTGTGTGTGTTTGCTGGATACATTGTGTGTGTATTTGCTGGATACACTGTGTGTGTATTTGCTGGATACATTGTGTGTGTGTTTGCTGGATACATTGTGTGTGTGTTTGCTGGATACATGGTGTGTGTGTGTGTGTGTGTGTGTGTGTGTGTGTGTGTGTGTGTGTGTGTGTGTGTGTGTGTGTGTGTGTGTTTGCTGGATACATTGTGTGTGTTTGCTGGATACATTGTGTGTGTGTTTGCTGGATACATTGTGTGTGTTTTTGCTGGATACATTGTGTGTGTGTTTGCTGGATACATGGTGTGTGTGTGTGTGTGTGTGTGTGTGTGTGTGTGTGTGTGTGTGTGTGTGTGTGTGTGTGTGTATGTTTGCTGGATACATTGTTTGTGTGTTTGCTGGATACATTGTGTGTGTGTTTGCTGGATACATTGTGTGTGTTTTTGCTGGATACATTGTGTGTGTGTTTGCTGGATACATTGTGTGTGTGTTTGCTGGATACATTGTGTGTGTGTGTGTGTGTGTGTGTGTGTGTGTGTGTGTGTGTGTGTGTGTGTGTGTGTGTGTGTGTGTGTGTGTGTGTGTGTGTGTGTGTGTGTGTGTGTGTGTGTGTGAAATGCCCCTGTTAATACACAGTGGTGGGTAGAGATACTCAGGCTTGAACACTGTACCTTGGATGCAGGTGGCAAGGACTTGAATTCCCTACCCACCACTATTTGTACAAAATTGCAGATTTTTGCCTCATATTTGTTCTAATTCTCATAAAATCTGTGGTTTCTGTATCTTCATTTTTCCTTGCGAAGGTTTGTACTGCAGTGGTGCACTGGTAGCATTGTTGCCTGATAGCTACAAGCACTCTGGTTTGATTCTTGGCTGGGGTGCCTTCTGTGTAGAGTCTGCATGTCCTCCCATGCCTTACAGAGATGTGTCTGGAGTGTTTCTCCCTGCTCTGCTGAAAATTGGCTTTGTTTTGTTCCAAGTCAGACTAGTTTCCTGGTTAACAAAGGCTTAAAAATAACAGGCATTTGAATTTCAGACTTCATATTCTTCAGAAAGTACATGGGAATACAAAACCTTTTGTTCTAGCAATTGTCTAAGTTTATAACATGGATATTTGAAATTTGCCCATATTTCTGGGACTATATTCCCCCATTATTGGCCTTGTCCAGCTATTTTGTGCTAAGGCTGAGACTAATATTGCTACATACTCAAGTGTGCCAGCTTGCACTACATGTGAATTGTTTTTACTACTGTTTTTGCTACTTTTCTGAAAAAAAAATTGTAAGCCTGTTTCCTACCTTTCCTGTAATTAGTGTTCCAGATACAGGTTTGCTGTATCCAGGACTATTTGCAAGCTTCTGAGCCCCCCAAGCCTTTCTGTGTTGGAGGGAAGCCTTCTAGCTTATCAGTGGGAGTGGTAAGCACTAGGTAACCTGTCTACCACATAAGGAGTGGTTCTGGCCCAGAATTTGTAGTTATTGGCCATTTGGGTGGTCTTCCATCTCTCTCAACTTTCTGATTTGAAGGCCTGCATTTGCACTTGTTTCTGTCCTCTAACTCCTGGGCCCATCTCATTTGCTCACTCAAAAAAAAAAAAAAAAAAAAATATCTGCTTTTACTGTATTTGTGTTTCTTCCTACTTTATTTTGCTTTTGCGTCATCTTAAAAGTACTCAATTGTATTTATTACTGCTTGGTGTAACTCATTCTAAGCCTTTTAGTTTAAGCACTTGGGCTTCAGACCAGTTGTTTGACATTAAGAAGGTTTGTGGTCTGCACTGTAGTGGCAGATCAGGTAGCTTACATCCTTCTAAGTTGAGAACTGCTGATTGAGGGCTCAGTGTCTGTTATTCTAAAAGTGTATTAATTCTGGTTTAAGCACTTGGGCTTCAGGCCAGTTGTTTTACATTAAGAAGGTTTGTGGTCTGCACTGTAGTGGCAGAACAGGTAGCTTACATCCTTCTAAGTTGGGAACTGCTGATTGAGGGCTCAGTGTCATAGGTTCATAGGTTCATAGGTTCATACTAGGCTATCTGCCCTGGGGCAATTATAACCCTAGCCCGATTCTGTATGGCTTACGCCACCCCTTGATTTGAGTATACTGTGCCCTTTTTAAGGTTTAGTTTACTGTGCCTCTGTCTAATAGTGACACGGGAGTAATCCCTGGGACCAACCTACGATCCCCCATCCACTTATCAAGATTCTTCTTGAAGAGATTCAGTGAGGTGCTGTGCCTCACATGAACTGGAATTCTATTCCAGAGTGAAGGGAGCCTCTGGGTTATGAACCTGTCCCTCCAGCAAGTTCTATTTATTTCTGTGCTGAGGTTCAAGTCCCTCGAGCATGTTGCTCTAAGGGATTTAGATTTACTGAGGTGGAGCATGTCCATTAATTCTGGATTTGACATAGCTTTGTATGTCAGGCATAGATCGCCTTGAAGTAGGCGGTATGCAATTGAGTAGAGCTGGAGTTTTTTTAACCGAGCAGCATATGGCATCTATTTGAGACCCTTGATCCTCTTGGTGAGATACTTTTGGGGTCTTTCTAATTGCTGCAGGTGTTGGGTAAGGTAAATCCCAAAAGGGGCATTGTATTCTATGATGGGCCTGATGAGGGATGAATAAAGGGGCACGATTACCTCTCTTGATCTAGATGTGAAACCCTTCGTGATGAGGTGGGCTATGTAGAAGGTCTTTCTAACCACTTTGGCAATGTGGTTTTCAAAGGAGAGATTGCTATCAACTTGGGTCCCCAGGTCCCTAATAACTTTCTCTGTACTTAATGGGTTTCCGCCTATGTGGTAATTTGTGGGCACATTTGTTATTCTGTTTGTTATTTGTTTGTTATTCTAAAAGTGTATTCATTCTGGTTTAAGCACTTGGGCTTCAGGCCAGTTATTTTACATTAAAAGGGTTCGTGGTCTGCACTCTTGTGGGAGGAGAGGCTGGACTCTGCCCTTCTGAGCTGGGAATTTCTGGTTAAAGGCTTATAGTGCCTGCATATTTGAACTGTTTCTTACTGAAATTGGTACACCTTGTTTGCTGTAGCATAGACTATATCCAGGCCTGCTGAATCTAGCTTTGTTTGTATGCTTGTTGTTTGTTTGCTTGTTATTTTCCTGAAATGCTAATTCCACCTAAAACGTGGCTTTTCAGTGCTTCTGTGGATCCCTAGTGATATCTGCATTGCTTACTGTACTTATTTCCTTGTTTCACTTGAAAGAAAGTTACTGTTTGTCATTTTTGCATTTAAGTTACCTGTAACACATTGCATTTAAGTTACCTGGTACTTGCTCACTAAAGCAATTATATAAGTCAGGACTAAAAAATTAAAAGCACTACACCCTCACAAACTCTCCTTGAGTACCTTGTTCCCCATTGGCCTTTTTTTTCAATTATAAAGGAATTCTCAATACTATTCTAGCATGTCCAAAGGTCAGTTGTCAATTTCCTCTCTGGTACAGCTGGTGAATCTGGGAATCTTGAGGCAGTGTTACAATTGCCTCATGTACACAGACAACCCTCTCCTCCTCCCAACAAATTCCAACACATGTGAGAGATGCAACCATATAGCCATACTGGAGGCTAAGATCTCTCAACTCAGTACTGGCAAAACCAGTGAGGAGGAGAAGGAAACCACACTCACTACAATTCCAGTCTCACATAGACCTACCACGACAGCAAACCAAACACATAAACACACAAAAACATACTCGGAGGCTCTAAATAAAAATCTGCCTAAGCAGCAGAGACCTCCAAAGCAGACACCCAAGCAACCGCTACCCCAAAACAAAACACATGCAACACATAGCTCACAAAGCCAGTGTGCCGAAAAGTCACAGCCCTTAAGGCTAAACAACACACCTGATACACTTGTAATAGGTGACTCTATCATCAGGCACACTGACATCTTGCTCACCAGGCTGAACAAGGAGAAGGTCATGGTGAGTTGCCTGTCGGGCACTAGGATCAGGTCACTCCAAGGCAAGTACAAATATAACTCAGTCATTGTCCATGCTGGTGTGAATGACCTGAAATGTACCTCCCTGGACTACATGAAAAGAGACATAGAGGAGCTCTCTGAGCATGTAGCCCAGGCTGGTATGACCCTGACCTGGAGTAGCGTCTTACCCTCACCAAAAATGATGCCACAATTTGAAGACAAGATGATCAATTTCAATAATTGGCTTAAGTATTGGTGTCATTCAGAGGGGATCCAATGCCTGTCAGCCTGGGATGACATGCTCGACAAGCCACGATGCTTCGCTAGGGATGGCTTGCACCTGTCACCCCTGGGCTTTTGGATATTGGCAAATGCTCTTGGTACCCCCATAGTGCCTTTTTTAGGCAAGGCTCAAAAGACCAACCCACCTCCATAGGTATCACAAGGGATAAGAAACTAAGAGTAATGCTACTCAATGCCAGAAGTCTAAACCTCAAGATGCATGCACTCGAAACTCTCCTTAGCATGGAGAACATTGATATCTGTGCAGTAACAGAAACCTGGTTCAAGGCTCCCAAGAGCAACCCAGCACTACCAGGTTATACCTCATACCATGCTTTTCAGCCCCAAAACTTGGACCGAACCACAAAAGGAGGGGGGAGTATCATTATTCGTCAAAGATACCCACACTTCCAGGTTGGTGGCACAGCACAAAGCATCAGAGACTATCCATGTGCAACTAACAGTGGGTAAAACTGCCTTCCAGTTTATAGCCTGCTACAGACCACCCTCCCAAACCCAGGAACCCCACTCGGCCTTCCTGAGAACACTGGAAAATATGAAGGTCTCTCCAAACACCATTATATTGGGTGACTTCAACTACCCAAACATAGACTGTGAGCATTACTCTAGCTCCAACACCCTAGCCCAAAGGTTCCTAGAATTTATAAACTCAAATGCTATGGAACAACTTGTTACCACTCCCACAAGAGGGGAAAACATACTGGACCTGATCATCACCAACATGGGGACTCTATACTCCAGACCAGAAGTGTATCCCTCACTGTTAAGATCAGACCATAAACTAATCTCACTGGATATTCACATCCTGACTCCCCCCCTGCCCTGAAAACCACAGTGAAAAACTTCTCTAAAGCAAATTTCACACTCCTCAAAACTGAGGTGGAATCCTTCAAATCCCCCGGGCCTGTGGAAAATACGGCCCAGACCGCAGAATCCTTTATAAACGCATTCTATGAACACCTTCAGGAATTCATGGATCATGCAATCCCAAATAAAACCAAGACCCAATCCTCCAAAGGCAGACGTCCTGTCTGGTGGACCCCAGCCATAAACAAACTATACAATAGAAGGAGGAAGCTACTACATGATAGAGAAAAATCCCAAAAAGGGAAGGCATCTCTGATCAGTATTTGCAAAAAACTATGGGCACTCATAAAATCGTCTAATGCCAGCTTCGAGAGAAACATTGCACAGGACACTAAGGATAATCACAAGGTTTTCTTTAATTATGTTAGGAACCTGGGTGGGAATTCCCAGATATGCTCAGAATTAGTCCAAAATGACAAAAAAATACACCGAACCCACAGACATTGCCAACATCCTAGCTGACAGGTTCAGCGCAAACTTCTCCCCCCCCCCACCAAAAGGGCAAATATCTATCCCAGCAAAGTGCTGCCCCCTGACATCTCAGATGCTCAGGTAAGAGCTGCCCTCTCCAAAGCAAAAAACACAGTATCATTGGGACCAGACAGTGTCCCAGGCTGTGTCCTACATGAACTCCAAGAAGAGCTAAACCCAAACATAAAACTACTGTTCAATCTCTGCCTTACTACAGGATGTGTACCCAAAGAGTGGCGTACAGCAACAGTGGTCCCTCTCCACAAAGGTGGTGCCTCAACGGATCCTGGAAACTATCGCCCCATAAGCCTGACTAGCTTGGTCTGCAAAGCTATGGAAAGGATCATCATGGACCTCATAAATAAAGATATTGGGGACCTATAGACACTGGATCCTACCCAGTTCGGCTTTGTTAAGGGCAGATCCTGCCTCTTAAACCTGGTTGATTTCTTTGAAACAGTCAACAAGGCCATTGACGAGGGGAAGGTAGTCCACACAGCCTACCTGGACCTCGCAAAAGCCTTCGATACAATACCCACTCAGGCATTATAGATAAGCTCACCAGCGTAAAGATAAACCCCTATGTCACTAGATGGGTTGCAAACTGGCTCAAAGACAGAACCTACATGGTTAGAATTGCTGGAGCCATGTCAGACTCCAAACCAGTTACAAGTGGCGTCCCACAAGGCTCAGTCCTGGGACCTCTCTTGTTCGGTATATATTTCTCAGAGGTACAGGCCAACATGGAAGGACTGTGGCTGACCAAGTTCACAGATGACTGCAAACTGGGCGCCATAATCGACTCTCCAGCTGACACAAGCATCCTCCAAAAGGACCTCATAGAAACAGACAACCGGTGCCAGAGCCATGGCCTCAGGCTAAACGCCAAAAAGTGTATAGTCATCCCCTTTGGCAAAACCAAAGTGCCCACAAATTACCACATAGGTGGTAATCCATTAAGTACAGAAGAAGTAATTAGGGACCTGGGGACCCAAGTTAATAGCAATCTCTCATTTGAAAACCACGTGGCCAAAGTGGTTAGAAAAACATTTTATATAGCCCATCTAATCATGAAGGGATTCACATCTAGATCTTTACTCATCCCTCATCAGGCCCATAATTGAGTACAATGCCCCTTTTGGGATGTACCTTACCAGACACCTGCAGCAACTGGAAAGACCCCAAAAGTACCTCACCAAGAGGATCAAAGGGCTCAAATAGATGCCATATGCTGCCTGGTTAAAGAAACTCCAGCTCTACTCAGTGGCATACCGCCTGCTCAGAGGCGATCTGTGCCTGACTTATAAAGCCATGTCCAACCCGGAATTAATGGACATGCTGCACCTCAGAAAATCCAAATCCCATCAAGCTAAGCACTTGAGAGACTTAAACCTCAGCACTGAAATAAATAGGACATGCTGGAGGGACAGATTAATAACCCAGAGGCTCCCTTCACTTTGGAATAAAATCCCAGTCCAGGTTAGGCAGAGTCCCTCACTGACTCTCTTCAAGATGAATCTTGATGAGTGGATGGGAGATCATAGGTTTACCCTGGGTATCACTTCTGTGTCACTGTTAGACAGAGGCACAGTATACTAACCTCAAAAAAGGGAATAGCAAAATTAATTTAAAATGGGTGGTGAAAGCCAAGCACACTCTGGCTAGGCTTATAAATGCCCTAGGGCAGATAGCCTAGTATGAACCTATGGTGAGAACTGATTTCACTGAATGTTTGGCGGCTGTATTCCCCCCATTACTAGCTTTGTTCACATGTTTTTGCTAAGAGATTGACATCTATGGTGAGAACTGAATTCACTGAATTTGTTTGGCAGCTGTATTCTCACATAACGCATATCGTCTACTCAGAGGCGATCTCTGCTTAACATACAAGGCCATGTCAAACCCAGAGCTGTTGGACATGCTACACTTAAAGAAATCCCAATCCCTCAGAGCTACATGCTCCAGGGATCTAAACCCTGTCATCACAATAAACAAAACATGCTGGAGGGATAGGTTCCTGACCCAGAGACTCCCCAGACTCTGGAATAGATTGCCCATACATGTCAAGCAGAGTGCCTCTTTGAACCTCTTCAAGAGGAACCTTGACGATTGGATGGGAGAAAGGAAATTCACCCCAGGGATCACGTCAGTCACCCTGCTAGACAGGGGTCCAGGAAAGTAAATAATGTGGGAAGAAATAGCCAGGGAATTGTTATGGCTAGGCTTGTATAGGCCCTAGAGCTGATAGCCTAGTACCAACCTATGAACCTATTGGCTTTTTTCAGTTGTTTTTTGCTAAGAGGTTGACAGCTATGGTGAGAACTGAATTCACTAAATGGTAACCATTTAAGTTTGTCTTCCTCTGTTTCAGCTGATTTGGCATAGTGGTATGCTTCTCTGATTGTTTTGCACAGGGTCCCCTGGGTTCAAGACGTGGCAGTGAAATGTATGGTGGTAACACAGCATTTTATTCTAGCAACTTTCCAACATTATACAAGCAATGTTTAAAATGTGTCCCTGTTTTTTGGGCTTTTGTCCCCCCACCCAGTACATTTTGGCTTTTTCCAGATTTTTTGTGCTGCAAAGGTCAGAGATACAGCTGAGCGTTGAGTAGATTTTACAAGGAGCTGAGAGCTGCTGGGGAATAAAAGTTTAGTGCTGCTTATGCTAAGTTAGCTTACATTGTTAATAGCACAACAGGTAGTGTACTTGCTTTTGATGCAGAAGGCTGTGGGTTCTACTCCCACAGTAGGTAGATGCATTGCTGATACTGTACTGTTTTGTAAAGGGGGTGGATGCTGCAGTGTTTTTTGGCAAAGGTACCTATTAACTATGAACCTGTTATCAGTTTGCCATCCATTCCCTATTGCGGTATTACTAGCTTATAATTTTTTTAATGCATGCAACATAGGCAATTTATTCTTCAAGGGCAACAGGCACTTTATTTGTAGATGAAACAATGACATATAAAGTTGTTTGCTAGCAGCAACCTCTTTATTAGTTACAGATTTCTTTAATGTAGATTTTACTACTTCAGAGATTGTGCATATTTACTGATACTAGTGGACTATAGAAGGCTGAGTAGACTTTTTATGCTGGAAATGTTCTGAAATGGGTAGTTTTGTCATTGGTGCATGCATTTTGTTTAATTGTTTACTGGAAAAATGTTCACAATAATAAATTTAAAATGCCCTCTAACAACTGTACTGTATTGTACAAGGATTATAATGTAATACAGTCAGGAAGGTGTATCAAAGAGCATGTGTATATTTCATGTTCAAGGGGCCTATGATTTTGAAAACAGCCTAAGGTTAATCTTTGTCCGCCACTGGCAAAATGTATTTTCTTTGAATGTGGGTTTCAATGCTGTTTCAGTGCATGTGAGTTTCGAGGGCAGAGAAGTTTTAATGCTAAGTCTATTTTCATTGTGAGACTGCATTGCTTTGTTTAACAGATATCTATTAGGGTTTGTGCTGTAAAATGCAAAATAAAACTTTCAAATGAAATCTAAATCATCGTAGAAGTAAAGCAGTATGCACATTACAGTGTTTATGGTAAATGGGGCAAAATAACCAAGGAATGGGACATTGAAATGGCTGCAGGGGGAGGCTCCATTCAACCTTGATTTTGTGAGGGGGGGGGAGGGTAGCAAACCCAGACAGCCCCGGTTGAACTATACCTCTCAGTTGTCCATATTTTTGCAGAATGAATAGATATTTGCTTCTTATTTTTGGTTTGTTCCTCATAAAATTTGTGGTTTTCTAGCAAATCATTTAGTAATGAAGTCACTAAATGAAAGACATTGAGTTCCAGACATCATAACCTTCAGAAAAATGCATGCTAATGCAATACCTGTTATTCTATCAACTGTCTTAAGTTTATACAAGAGCAATGTTTAGTAGTGTTTGTATGTTCCCCCAATATATTTGGCCTTGTCCAGATTTCCTGCATTAAGAGGTTGAGAGGTACGTGCAAATCGCTTTGTAGAATTAGGAATATCCAAACCTCTCAATTGTCCCCAATTGTGGCTCAAAATTTTGCTCTCTCTAATAATCCCTTCTCAAAATCAAAATGGCAATTTTGGAAGAAAACGTGGAGGGTTTACAATTATATATAACTGTAATGATCAGAGTTTTAGATTACTTTTATTTCAGAAATGCATGTAGGTGCTCTTATTTTGTTAGCTGCTCAAGTTAACAGTGTTAAGTTTAAAAAGGTGTCCCTTTTTTGGCAGGTTACCAGCTGTATTATGTGGCAACTTTATATTTTTGCATCACATTTTTGAGGTGTTTTTCATAAAATTGTGGTTTTCTGGCAAATTAGTGGCAAGTCATTAAAGAATGAAGTTAGAAAATAATGGCAGACATTTGAGTTTCAGATTTCATACCCTTCAGAAAATTCGTGCTAATGCAAGACCTACTACTGTTCTATTATCTAAGTTAATAAGAGCAATATTTAAAAATTGTCCTTATTTTTGGGCCTGTGTCCCACTTCTAGTTCTATGTATGGCTTTGTCCAGATTTCTTGCTCTGAAGTTGAGAGGTATGAGTGTCAGAGCCATCACCGTCAGCCAGAGACCTTTCAAATTTTGACATACTTGTTGCACCCCACTCCCCATTGTAGTGGCTCTGGATGTGTCCAAGAAAGGCAAGGAGCAGTTATGCAGTGTAAGTGTGCAGATTATTCACCCATCCAAGGTAGACCACAAGTACGACCGTGGCTTTTCATCTGTCCTTGATTATGCAGAATGTTCTGGTTTTCTGTCATATTTTTATACTGTTGATTTATGCTTCTTATTATTCAGGGAATGCATGCTGTCACAGTGCCCTGTTGCTCTGTTTAAGTAGCAATGATTTAGTGACCATCAGGTAAGCTTGTCAGAGATTGTAAGATGCAAGTAAGCTTTAATAAGCATACTGTTAAAGAATTGCCAGCATTGAAAGCCTTTTCGTTGTTGTCATGCAGAGAATATTTATATAACTAGATAATGTATAAGCCTTGGGTATTGAAATGCATATGACAGTATTTGTAATAAAAAGACAGGATTACAGTATTTTCAGAAGCTCATTGCATTTGTTGGAGACTTGCAGTCATCTTTGCAGGCTTTACCAGTAAACTAAACAGAATGCCAATCTATCATGTGTGGTCCATAACTTGTGCAAGAATCTTTTAAGCAATTTATCTTGAGCTTGTTTCTTGTTTGCTGTTCATTTTTTACTTTGATCATGTCTTCCCCATGAAACAAGTAGATAGTTGTGTCAAGCAGCAGGTCTTTTTTGGATAAGTAACATTTTTACAAGTGGAGGTATCACATAGATTGCTACTTTCAGCATGTTACTTGGTAATTTTATAAAGCTGAATATAATGTATAATTAGAACTGCAGTGCAAGGAGCAGTGGTTTGAGTTGAGTGTTGCTTGTTTTTTATACTTGATTTTGCTGGCATTCCAGTAATGTATTTAAAAAGTAATTTATTTTTTCATGCCTCACAGCCTGTTTCCATCTGGATATTAAGTAAGATGTCATGTAGCCAATGTATTGAAATATTTTATTCTTCTAGACTTCATTTTATCTTTATTAGACTCTCATAATGACTGTTTGGCACCCAGGGCAGCGTATTTAATTAAAGTTCCATTTGTTATGGTTTTGAGCATAGCTCCAGCTCTTTCTTGTTGGCCACACCTCCTACCATTGGCCCCACCCATTCAGCTGTCTCCTGCAGCCTTCCTTTAATTTGAAGTCACCAGCCGCCACTCGCTTTAATACAACGGGAGACTACACAAGTACTTCAAGGGAATGCATTTAGTGAACGTATAATGTGGTATTAATGATTTGTGGATAATATGTTCCTTTTATGGGGAGGTCCATTACAAGTATTGGATGATTTTATTAAATATCTACTGACGACAACATCTTTCTTAATTTATTCATAAGTATTATTTGGTACAGATATAAATTTCTTAGATATAACAGTGAAGAAATCAGATTTGGTTAATATAGAGACAAGTTTATACAGGAAACCGAGTAGGAAAAATTGTTTGCTACACAAAAATAGCATGCACCCTAGGCATGTTACTAGAAATGTCATGAAAGGGCAAGTCCTCAGAATTATGAGGCTGCATAATAATGAAATGCAAGTTAATGAAGCAATTAGATCTCTAGAAGAAGAATTTCTATGTCGAGGGTATGCAGAGATAGAGAGATATGTGTATTAAGAATGTAAAAAAGGAGAGATGTGGTAAAGGTAGACTATATTTTGCAAAACAGGTGATACAACAAAATGAACAAGGTAACTCTAATAATGACAATACTCTTAGAATTCTGTTGTCATATTCTAGTGACATAAATGCCTTTTGTGATATTATCAAGAAAAACTGGAATATTTTAACAGCTATAGATGAAGTGAAAGGTGTTATTGCAGATGCACCAAGTTTTTCATTTAGGAATAATGTTGTTGTTGTGTCTTTCGGCTTTTCCCGGTTAGGGGTCGCCACAGCGGAACTCCGGTCTGCTAATCATTTACACATCCACATCTAAAATTCAAAATAGATTTTGAATTTTACAGAGATTGCAGAACTAGAAACATAGTTTATTTTTGCTTTTGTCAGATATGTTTTTTTTATATATGTAAAACGAATTGTTCTCTTAAGGAACAGATTCTGGAGCACTATAGAGACACTAGAAATAAATAAGACACTAGTGCTCTAGCTCAACATGCAAATAAAGATGGTTCACACCATCCGCCGGATTTACTAATCTTCCATGCAGGACTAGCGGCAGTTTAGAAGGACGGAAGTGCGCCATGCATCTTAATGAAGGCACACTGCCTGAGCTCCAAATCCTACACGGAGCACGGATAAGTGCAGGGGGCATGTCTGAGAGCAGAGCTCTCACAATATACATGCCCCTGCAATGAAGGACTGCAGAAAGTGTAAATAAAGATGCAAGACCACTCATAGGTGTCCGTATATCCCCACCAACAGTCCCCCATGTGTACAACAGCAACAGGACATAAAAATTAAAAGAAGAAACCCCTTTATTTTTTTTTAAACTCAGAGTACAGCTAACCGTAGGTGCGTGGGTGTGCCCATCTCTTAGCTACGGTTAAAGCAGCTTAAAAGGCTGAAGAGGATAACAAGGAAAATATATGCAAATGAAGCAGCACAGCAATAGTGTAGTGGTTGGAGCATCCGCCTAATGAGCAGGCATTTCTGGTTCAAGTCCCACTGCAGCACATACCATTTTCCATGTGAAATCTGTATATGAACATTTCCTTACATTTTTTTGCTTTATAACCTACTAAATAACATTTAAATGTTAACTGGAGTACGGCATTAAATGCACATTTGAAGTGTCAGTGTCATAATGAATAAGGCAGTAGTAAGCAGGTTTAAGCACAAATAAGCAGTAGTAAGCATATATAAGCACTAGTAAGCATGTTTAAGTGCATTTGCGCAGGGGTAAGCATTGCCTACACAGATTAAGCAAAGTAGAAGCTAACTAAATGCAAGAAACTGTAACCAGAGGTTAGCATTGCTTAGCGCCATGCAAACCCGCATAAACCCACTTACAACTGCTTTAAAGGGCCTTAATGCCTCTGTACCCAATGGCCCGTGTTCTGCCCAGCAACAAAAAAAAAACGCTTTTGCAAGGCTCAAACTCAGGACCCTATACATCACAATCACAGTAGTTAACCACTAAGCCATCATAGCAGCACATATAAATGAGGTATCAGCAAACTAATCCTCACCACAGGAAAGTCAAACCAAACATGTGAACTGAATCTGTGTACAGTTTGATGTTGTATAACCTGCCACAGAACATAAATATGTGAACTGGAGTACTGCAGTGAGCATAGATTTGAGGTGTTATTGTAATAAAGTGTAGAAGTCCCCAGGTCCCCATACAGTGTATATACACATGAATCACGGATACCAGACACATATATAACCTGTAATGAAGAATAAATAACTGCCAAAAGGCAAATATGGTGCTAATTAACTATTAAGCAATGCTAACCGCAGAACAACTCAACTTAGTAAGTGTAAGCAATGTGTAGGGGAGCCAATTCAATCTGTCTAGTGGTATACCTCTTTAAGCAGTGCCAACCTTATGTAAGCAGGTGTGCCCATAGTTTAGCCTTTTCAAAATCGGCCAATCATGGGAAAGTGCGGGAAATTGGCTGTATTTAAACCCCACAGGCGGGAATACTTCTTATAACTGGTTGTAGCTTCCTACTGCAGGCAGAATGGCTGGTATGGGTGAAGGCACTCTATTTAGAGCACAGCGCTGGGGCATCCAGGAGTCAAACTTCATGGTATGGCTCCTGGGAAAACACCATGAGCAGAGACTACTACAGGGTCAGTACCAGGGCTCGCAGTATAAAACGGACGCCTGGAACAGTCTCGCCCATGACCTCACTAGTGCCACAGGTATCCCCCAGACTGGTGAGCAGGTCAGGCACCACCATGCTGACCTGAAGCGGCAGATGGGGGATGTACTGGAACAGTGGATCCAGGAGTCTTGGCAGATGGCTAATGCCCCAGTACTGAGTAAGTTCTCATTCTACTAAGTAGTTAATAATTGCCTAGCTTGTGTATACTATGGATAGGTATGGCTAAATATCACTGTATTTCTCTGACAGCTGCAGATGAGCGGGCTGCAAACCAGCAAGCCCATGATGCTAGGTTATAAAGGCTGTGTCGCGCGACAGGTTAGTATTTGTCTGCATGTACTGTCATAACAAATAAATATAAGAGCCTTAGAAAGTGTTGTACCAGTAGAAATAAACGTGTAATATTCTGTGAATAAAGGTGTAACCCCTGGAGTGCTTCTGTTTACTCTTCTTTCATATGTAGTTGAACTGTTGCATACTATAAATAGTACTGTTGTATTAAGCAGTGTTTCCCACACTGTGGTATGCAGATAAAATGTGTATGACGTTCTGTATAACAATGTTGGAAGTGCCAAGAGGTCTGTCATTTTGTACAAGTGAGGGAAACTTAGATAGAAAATAGTATAAAGCTTCACATCAATTCCCTAATGGCACAGTGTACTGTGATGTTAGCTATAATCTTGTTGTCATACACAGCAGGGGTTTGAATTCTGGGAGTGCTAGTAAGTTGTATGCATAATCATTCCCCACAACTGTACAGATTTTGTTACAATGTTCAGATAGAAAGCTGCATGTATAATTACACCCAACAACTGTACAGAATTTGCTAGAATGTTCAGATAAAAAATTGTATGCATATTCATATCTCACAACTGTTCCAATCCGTTCAGCATGTCCAGATAAATGGCCCACATCATCAGCCTGGTACCCCATTCCTTAGAAAAATCAGTGTGATGATCCAAGAAATATAATGATAGTCAAACGTGTATATAGTCAGAGAATGTATATGAAAACAAACCTGTCATTCTAGCACCTCACCCAAAGTGTATGAGAGCAATTTTCAACATATGTTGCATTAACACCTGCATCTTGTCAAGCCTGTATGTAGGACACAGTTCACGTATATAATAAACTATAAACATGCCAGTGTACAATGTAAGGCCATTGGGTAGTGTAATAATATGTGTAAGAGACAGATCACTGCAGTGACTAAGAATGTTATGAAAGCTACAAGGATATATTAGTTGTTAATGGAACTCTCTCTCTTATCCCTACCATATGTGTAAAAATAACCCAATGACACACCTCAATCAGTATGTGTACACTCCTAACTTTTGTTGGGACATATGTCCCAATGGTTTATAAATATTCACCTTTGTTTCTATGCATGTGCCATGTTAAAATGCACCCATATCGGTGGCCTGTTGCCATCAATGAAACCTGCATGCTGTTGTAATGCCCACTGTTGTTCCATGTATGCATGTGTTCTGCTTGCTCTGCAACGGTTTTAAATATGGTGTATTGGGTTAATGGGAATACCTATGCATGCTTTTATAACTAATCCTAAATGCTTTTGACTATTACTAACCCATATCTGTCATAAACCTGCTACAACACAGCTCATATGGGAAGGCCGTTCCCAGCAGATCCACCTGTCCCACCTCAGCTGGCCGTGGCACAGGGCTCCAGCACATCTGGGGCCCAGTCTGGGACCTCCTCCTCCATTGGCCCTGTGCCACCTTTGGGTGGAACTGCTGCAGGGGATGGGGCTTGAGCATGCACTGAGAGGAACCTGTCACCCATCGACATGTCCGGGCTGTAGTGCGTAGAGAGCTCCATCTGGAGTTTGGAGACCAGCTACGCTAGCTTGAGGGCTGAGTGGCACAATTAGAGTGTGAGCCTGCCCCTCCTACACAACCCCCAGCACAGTCACCTTTGGGGCTGTGAAGGTGCGGTGGTGACTGCCAATGGGTGGGGACCTCAGTTCCACTGTTTACATTTGGAGGCTCATGGGCTTGCGACTTCCAAACGCCCCTCCTCGTCCAAGGAGTTTACCCCCCACATGTGTCATATACCGCCCCTGTATTCATCTTGTTTGTCTTGTCTGTTAACCTACCCAACCTACCTCCCAAAATACACCTACTAACCCTCCCCAACATCCCACTCTCACCTGAAAAAAAGAGCAATCTGTTCCCACAAAAAAATCTTGCCCCATACATAGCTGTCCATTTCGCACATGTCCACTGGACACATGTAATCTAGTCTAATTGGCATCACAATGAATTTATGTTGTTCTCACCCCTCTCCCAGGGGTTTGAGGGTCCAAATCTTCCTCCAAATTCAGTGTATATGCACAGCTGTTGCTGTAAAAGAAATGGGCAGCTATGGACCTTTCCTACACCCTTCCTGCACTTAGCTAGCTATTTTCCCTACTGTCTTACCCTGTCTGTGCCCCTTTTTCACCACTTTCCTATCAACCCTTTTTTCTTTTCTTTTAAAGAAATTAGTGTTGGGGTAAGCAGGAGTAGGCACTTTTAAGCAGCAGTAAGCAGGTTTCAGCCTGTTTGCATGGGGATAAGCTATGCCTACATGGGCTAAGCAATTTAGAAGCTAACAGAGTATACGAAACTGTAACTCCACGCAAACCCACGTAAAACTGCTTTAAGGTGCCTTAATCCCTCTGTATCCAATGGCCTGTGTTTTGCCCAGCAACAAAATAAACTGCCTCTACAAGGCTCAAACCCAGTACCCTGCATTCCATACACAAAGTGATTTACTACGAAACCATGGCAGATACATGTAACCTGACGCTTTCACAAACATATCATCCAGCACAATCAGTCAACAGTACAGGAAATGTAGTAATATCATACCACACAACCTGTTAATGCAAGAAGTCTGGACAAAGTATGCCACAATGTGGGTACAAATAGGGATATATGTCAGCTGCTGCTCTAATACACTTACAATGTTGCTAGTTACACAGTTATATGTATTAGAATACATATGTAGAAGGAGATGAAGTCTGAAACGCAAACGTGTCAGCACTAGTTACTGACTTCAATGCTGCGATCATCCATGTCAATTGCCAAGAGAATGAGGTACAGGCCAAAATATGAGCCGAACATGCATGGACATATGGACAGATATATATCTGTAAATGTAGACAGATAGACAGCTATATGTATATATATATATATATATATATATATATATATATATATATATATATATGTGTGCATGACTCACAAATAATCATATAACATCAATTGTATATAGATACATAAATATGTTCATATGTATGTATGTATATGTGTGTATATATATATATATATATATATATATATATATATATATATATATAGACACATATATATAGATATAGCTATATGAGATATATATAGGTACATACATATATACACAGACAAAAAGTATTAGTAGCCATACATATGTAGAAGTAGTGTAGAAGTACTGGGTGCAAAGTATATCCCTCAGCCACAAGCCCTGGAACTGCCACCTGTGAAATGTGTAGTGTGGCAACCATTCTCACAAATGAAATACTTACATTAAACATATACCTACCTACAATTCAAAGGACATGACACGACACACAGGTATGTATACACAGAAAACCTTTATTTGTGCACTATGTGCTGCTGTTCTCAAGGACAAGCCAGGACCAGCATGAGCACACTGCCATGTGGAACGATGGGGTCCACAGGGTGAATGATGTAGGGATGCACAACCATATGTATGCACAGGTCCACCATCATTGTAGTGACCTGCTCCGCCATGTACATCGCCATGCCGCTGCCGTGCGAGGTTTCCACCTTGCATCGGGGGTCATAACATTAATTCCCCCCCTCACCAGACTGGAGGAGCTGCTCATGAGCCTGGTGGCACCTGCCTGCCCACAAGAGCTACAAACATATACAGTCATGGAGGTGGGTGCTACCCACACACCAGACATGGAGCATGTAGGTAAGGTTCCAGGGCATATCAGTAGACCACTGTTGTGTATGCATCTGTACAGGTAGATCATGCATATGTGAGATGTGGAGTCTGTTGCTGTGTAGTACTGATAATCAGTTGTGCATACTCTGTAGTATTGTGGACTTCAGCTGTTGTTTTACTGTAATATTGCACCCACCCAGTAGCAATGCCACAGCTATGGCCACTGACATCAACTCTATCTCATCTCAATGTAGGTGCCTCTGGGATACTAGCAAGGCAGCGGCCAGATGCCAGTGAGTATGGTTTAAGGTTATGCTTGGCAATTCACTGTGCATGTCATAGCTAAGGTGTAGGCCATGTACACATCTAACACACCTACCCATAATGCATGCTGTACATGTTCACTGACAGAGCACACATCTCACTGATAGGATTACCAGCCTCAAACACATGCGATACACAGACCATCTCAGACAACTGTGGCTAGATTCCAGTGCACATTGTCCAGGCACAGCTGACATCTGCCTAACATACACAGCTATATCATATACAGACCAGTTCAACATGCTACACATAAAGAAATCCTACTTCCTCTGCAAAAACATGCTCCAGGGTCCTAAACCTCATCAACACATTACACAGAACATATTGGAGAGATAGGGCCCTGTCCTGTGGAATTCCCACAGTCTGGAAAGGACTACCAATTCCTGTCAGACAATGCTACTCATTGGCCCTCTTTAAAAAAACACTTGACAACTTGATGGGAAATGGGAAATTCACCCTGGGTAGTACATCTGTGCCACAGCTTGACAGGGGCACAGGGGAATAACATTATTGGGTGGTGCATGGCTGGGGACCCCTGTGGCTAGGCTTATGTAGGTCCCTAGACCAATAGACCAGTACTCACCTATGAACCTATGTGAACCACAGGCAACATCAGCCAGGGCTCAATACAGATATGACCTGCATAATGGTGGGACATTTCCAAAGCCATGTGTTGCAATGTGTTCTGATGTACCAACACCATGTTGGGGAAGTCCAGGAAGATGCAGTCATGATGCATGTGCTGCACAATCCACACCTCACCCCAACCCATGACATCCCCATCTGTACAATGCTGGTGCCACTGTACACCTGCATATTTGCCCTGCAGTGGCAGGGGATATGCCAGTACACATGGTGTTCCTAGTTTGGGATACTGCAATATGACACACATGTGTAGGCCACAGATGTCGACCATTTGCAATGTAGCAGGAAATAGTGAGGGTCACTCATCCTGAAACACAACAGTGCACTGTAGGGGGGAGACAAACCCACCGAGAAAGGCTGTATCTGCATACATTCAAGGTTATGAAGTGTTGCAGACATAACCCTGACTCCATGGCACTAGTGATGGTACTGTATGACCTCCAATGGCTGTGCACGTGTTTAGCATGCAAACATGCAGGTTTAGGTACATTTGCAGGCCTGACTGACCAACTACTGGATCATGATGATGACCCATGCTACTATACCCCTGCCAGGTATTGTGACCGCAGTAGTACACATAGCAGTTATTGCTACCCACCATCATGATATGTGTGTGCACACATATGCACCCACAAATGGTATGCACCCCAATCAGCATCTGCACAACTGACACATATTGCTTGTAATGCAATTGACTGCCTAGGTCATATGTCACATATCAGGTATGTGTAGTTTTGCCATATGCAGTAGTGTTGCACCATGGCATGTCATGGAAGAGAGTGCCATGTCAGTAATGGTCTCTACACTCACCATAGGTACAGTACATTGTGTCTGTGGTTGGTCTAATGGTATTCTATCACTCATACATGCATCACTGATGATGACATCTGTGAATACACATCAGGCATTCACAAAACACGTGTCCACATAAAATCCAGAAACAAACAAACAGAGGCTGTGAGCACAGAGGAAACATAACTGACACACAGATACACATCCTGCAATGGCGTGTGCACCTGTGAGTTATGGTGCACAGTACATGCCAGGGTGCTGAACAGATGGACAGCAATACTGTGGACATGGGTGCAGTGTGTTCCAGGGGAGGGCCATCACCTACTAACAGAAGCCATGCATCACAGCCATGTATTATGTTGGTAACGGGGATTGACTACAGTTGCACTGCATGCTGTTGAGCACCACATGTCCTGAATGCTGACATGTGTGTAACTACAGGTTTGTGTGTGATACTGCACTGCACCATCATCTGCTATTGTGTGTGTTATGGGGGTGCTGGAGTTGTCTGTAGGTGCTGTCTGGTAGAGTGCATGGGTTGTCATGTATGCCGACTGCATGCATGTATGTCTGTGTGCGTGGCCATGTCTGCACACATGTGAGTGTGTGTGTGTGTGTGTGTGTGTGTGTGTGTGTGTGTGTGTGTGTGTGTGTGTGTGTGTATTGGTCAACTGAGTTTTATTGAAATTGATAGTACTAATGGTATCTCAGATGACGTTGGGCAAAAAAACTATGGTTATTTTTAATGAGGCACATGATTTTAAAATTTATAATTTTTCTTGTACATTTTTTTGATCAGGAGATGGCTGATTTCTTGAGCAAAGATTTGACTTTTGTTCCTGCCTCTGAGGCATGTTTAGCTACAGTTTTCATGGATTTTAAACTATTTCTTAGGAAACTGAATTTTAGAATTATGTTTGGTGAAAAGCACAACCATTCTGATATGCAATTGCATACCACCAGTATTTTTAATCCACCATTATATCCGGCTTTAATTGTGTGTGAGAAGGCTTGTGAAATTGATATTAGACATCTGTTAAGCAATAAGCATGTCCCTTTGAAGGACAATTTGAGTTCTAATAAAAGGGAACTACTTGTATATTTAATGCAACAGAATATTAGAATCATGAAGCTGGATAAGGGGTGGACTGGTGGTAATGGATGTTTTTGATTATAATGATAAAATAATGCAGATACTTAACACAGCCACATATGAAGAAGTTAACAGAAATGCACTTAATGTAGCATATAAGAAGACTGAAGTATTTCTTAATTACTTGTTTCTTGAAAATAGAATCGACAATTACACCTATAATTATTTACACATTATTGCACCTAACAGTCCTTGTATTTTTGGCTCACCTAAGATACATAAAGATATAAACAGTCCACCACTAAGACCAATAGTGGACGGGCGCAACTCCATAACTTATGCATGTGCCAAAGTTTTAGATTGTAAATTGAAAGGTTACTTGGATGGTCAAAAGCAAATCTGTAGACATTCTTGGCATTTTCTCAGCCTTATTAATGCAGTTGAATATGCGGAGGATGTTCTATTTTTAACGATAGATGTAAAAGATCTTTTCTTTGTGATTCCTCAGCAGGAGGACGTAAATATGATAGAAAAGTTTCTGTTTGAACAAGGAGTACCACAAATGGATACTAACTTATATGCTGATTTATTTGAAGTGGTTTTGACCAACAATTATATTATGTTCAACAGTCATTATTATTTACAAAAGGTAGGAGTTGCTATGGGTTCACCCTGTGAGACCATTTTTCCAACTTGGTAATGGCCCAATGGGAACAGAAGCACATATTTAATAATGCATATGAACAGTATATTGTCCTATATTTGCAATATTTGGATGGTATTTTTATTTTATGGAGGGGTGAGCAGCAGCAGGTGGATGATTTTATGGAATATATTAATAATACAACTCAATTTTTGAGGTTTATGTACAATGTTGATGGACAGGAGAGTAATTACTTGGGTATGAATCGGAGAATGGATGAGGACAACAAGAGGTTTGTAGCAAAAATTCACAGAAAACCTACCTATTTGGATAGCTTTCTTGATTATACAAACTCCCATCCTGTTACTAACAAAAGAGCAGTTATAAAAGGCCAACTGGTGCCGCAAGGATGGTGAGTTTACATAATGAATTTCTTGATGAGTGTAAGAATCTTATAAACATGTTTTTGAGTAAGGGCTACCCAGAGGACTTGGTGAATGAATTGTTTCTCAAAGTAAAACAAAAAAGAGAAACTGGTTATTTTTTACATATTCTTAAGAGAGATGGATTATTGGTAGAAATGCACAGGGCTAATCAAAACACGAGAATTGATTATGTTAATGCCTTTATAACTACATTTAATGTGCAATTTTTTAAATTTAAATCAATAATTTTTAAAAATTGGAGACTTTTGGATGAGGAATCAATTATTACCAATAAATTTCAGAATGGTATTAAAATAATTGCAAGGAAGGGTAGGAATATCAAAAATCTCACTGAATGATGTTACAGGAAAGAAAAAGGTGGGGGTATGAAAAAAATGTGACGTGTACTTTTTGTAAATATATGTATCAAGGTGAACAGGTTGAAATTAGTGGTAAAAACTTTTATATTCATCAGTAATTGAATTGCAAATCCAAAGGGGAGGTATACATAGCTAACTGTAAAAAATGTTCTGCATATTATATAGGAAAAACCACAAGAATGCTAAAAGAAAGGGTTTATGAACATGTGTGAGCCATAAGGAGGGGGATTTAGCTAATGCTTTAGCAAAACATACACAGGCATGTGTTGATAATAATTTTGAATTTTGTGCCATTCAGCAGATTTATGAGCAACCAAAGGGTGGACCCTGGAGTTTATTTTTAGAAAAAGCTGAATTAAGATGGCAATTATTATTACAATTGTACTGTAAACCAGGTCTTAATGAACAAGGTGCCATTAACAGTCTTTTAAGGTTAAAAGCTTTGAGTAGATGAACTAATAATTAACAATTAACTTCACTTTTTAATAAGCATAGGTTTTATATTCATTCATTTTTATATCTATATGTCAAAAATTACATATTTTTAGCATAATGTATGTTTAACAATTTTCTGTACTAACAGTATGCTTATCATTTCCTTTTGAAGTTGTGATTGGGGGTGGTAACTGTTGGTGTACACTAGTATTTAAAGGATTCTCTGTTTTAAATGGTGGTCTTATGAAGTCTGCTATTGAGTAGATGAAAAGCGCTTTACCATTTTCAACATTTAATAAATTTCTGTTTTAGGAAGTATCTGCTATCTTTTTGCTTATTTGTTTTTTGAGTTTGTTCATTTTTGCAAAGTTTCTAGTGTGTATGTGCATGTACTGTTTAGCGGTGATGTACAGGTCTTACAGTGGCAAGGTGGGGCTGGGTCCCTCCCACAGGGAATCTGATGTCACTGATACAGACAGTGACCATGAGGATAGGTGTGTTGAGGCAAAGGCAGGGTTGTCAGTGGCTGCGGCTGGTCCACCAATTGACATATCACAGGTATCCACCCCATGCTTGCACACAGTCACACTGCCTCTACATACCTCATCACCATTGGCCTTAGCTGAGAGACAGTCTACAGTTGGCATTGGCCAGGACAGTGTTGTATCTATGACATGTGTGTCAGGACACAGCAGTCATAGCCAGATATCTGGTGGGGTACCACATAGGCAGATGTTCAGGGGTGCTCGTCGGACCACTGCTGGTCATCATGCCCCTGGCAGATGTGCCACATCTATATCTACCACACGCATGTTCCTGGCTGTCATGGAGGCACAGGCACAAATGGAACGGTACACCAGACAGGGTCTAAGGGCTCAGAGGGCTCATCACACCTCTGTAAATGACAGCATCCATGACCTAGCAGGTGCCATTCGTAATTACACCGAGATCATGGATAGACAGTGGGGTGAGACATTGGAGCTCATCAACAATGTCATGTCCATGCATTAGGACAGGGCAGGATGGTTGCGATGGCTACGTGGACATATGCCAGCAACATCAGCAGCTGGAGTTCACCGTGGACGTCCCACCAGTCACAGCAGCTCTCATAGTGGCAGTACCAGCCCCAGCACTGTATGGGGGGTGCTGTCCACAGACTGTCATAGCAGACCATGTGCACTTGGCTCTGGCCAGTCCCAGGAGGGGCCTGGATCCAGTGGACGTCTGTCAACCTCGGGGGACAGTACCCAATCTGGCTTTGTACCTGATACTGCCTGTGGCACCCCTGCCATTCACAGGTCCCTTGTGCATGGCCTGAGATGGTGAACTGCAAACCCTGCCAGGTACAGTCTGCAGCTGTCTCACAAATCCCCATATAGGGCAGCCACACAGTGGAACTGTGTGCATGCAGACACACACAAATAAACAACAAACCTAGGACAACCACATACCTGTAGACATGACATCACCATTGGCCCATAACAGTACTCAGCCCCCTCACACACACACACACACACACACACACACACACACACACACATTGTCAATTGTATGGCTCAGCGTAGGCCTCTGGCAAACCAACAACACACCCTGTGCGTATGATGATACCTGTGCCACATCCTATCATCTGTAACATCGATGGAGGGACAGGCTAACATGGTGCTGATGCACAGGGTGACTGTACAACAGTGTAGCAATGGAATGCTGTGTAGCATGTTGTCAGCAGTAAAGTGAAATGCTAATATCTTGAAAGGTATAGCTATGCAGCCATGATGCATTATAGCTGTAATTAACAATGTTGCATTGTTTTCACCATTATCTATTCTGATTGTGTTGTGGTTGTTCATGTGCCACACGGCTGATGGGTGTAGTGGTGTCAGCAGGCCTTCTACAGTTGGCACCAGTAAGTGTAGTGGGTGGTACACATGACATGGCTGGGTACAACACACAGAGCCTTTGGTTTGGATGCAGTACAGATACGAGACTGTACATATGGAGCTATGTCCCCATGCTGGTAACACATCTGTTGCCCATGTAATCCCACCAAGACAGGATAGGGACAACCACACATTGGTATATATGCAGTCTGCAATTTGGATGGCATTGAACATGCAAACAGCAGGGTGTATGTCCCTTTCACCACTCTTCTGCAATCCTCACCTCAGTAACATGGGTGTGCCAATGCCATTGGCATAGCTTTACCCTTAGGAGGGTGTGAGGCGCTCTACTACTGGGAATGGTCTAAACAACAGCTATCAACCTGATAACATACACTGTACAGTATTACAGACAGCTATGTGGGGGGATAGATGCAATAGTAACTGCAATGATGGTGGATGTGTCCACAACAGCCACACCCAGTGAGTTATAGCAACCCCAGTATTACTGCACACCTCTACAGTGTGGTGGAGGGCATTAACACATCTATGACCTATGAAGGGCTGTATGTCCATGGGGTGGCACATGTGGAATGTTGGCATTTGCCAAGCAGTCCTGGGGGAAACATATTATGTGAACAGAGGTAGATCCCTTATGGTGTACAAAAGCCTGCTATGATCTACATAGGCTGTGTCCACCTCCTAACCCTCATCTACACCTGTAATGCTAGCGTCAGGAGGTATACCAGGTTCAGGTTGTATTCTTTGCCTTTGACAAGTCCAACATTGGCGGTGTCCCGGGTGTTAAGATTACCACTTACATTGGCCATGGGTTCATTGTTGATATGGTCCATGTCCCTGCAGACCAGGCTCATCAGACTACTGGGTGGTAGTTCCCAGCTGACATGGTGGATTTGTGGTCATCCTTGCCAACATTGGTGAATCCATTGTCAGGTGTAGGCCTGTTGGATCGTATGAGGGATCCCAGCTACTTACTGTGCCTGCCCAGGGGGTTCCCCCAAGCATGACACTTCACTTAACAGTACTGCATGATATGTTAGTAATGCCAGCCTGACATCCTACAGTTGGGATGGAGTACTGTTAACATGTACTGCACATGTTGTGTAGGGTCCTGGTTATGGGATCTGCTAAGGTTGGTAGTGTATTGCAGGTCAGACATATTTGGCTGTGGGGTGGTGCCAGACTTATGTTCTTTGGGTCTATCAAACCCATCAATGGTGCATGTGGACTTATGTTGTGGTTATGTCCCCAATTTCATCTACAGATGTATGTCCATATATACCTATATAGATATATATGTGTTTACCTTTGAAAGGGAGACAATCATTTCTTTGACCGGCCCTTTCTGGAAACTGAGAGGACCAATCCGTCATTTCTAATTGCGCTTCAGCTCAAAACTGAGCAAATCAAAAAGCAGCTTCACTGATTTTCGAACTACAAGCTGGAATACATATCGTAATGCAGGGGGGCAAGCCCCCCTGCGCCCCCATCTGGGAGGCTGGGCTCCACATTACCCCCATACTTTGATATTCTAACTCCGAGTTCACACTACAGTGGGGAAAGGGATACCCCATCCCCACTATAGTGCCATCTGCACCTAAAATACCAAATCTGCAATGAGTGAATGCATAGTGACATTCGCTCATTCGATGCATTTATTCCAAGACTGTGCAATGTTGAAAACTTACTTTCAACCTTCCAACTTTCGGAGACATGATTTTCTCCCTTTGAAAGGTGAACCATATATATGCTTACATAGATATATATATATATATATATATATATATATATATATATATATATATATATACATATATATTTCTATAATGATATCTACTTATATAGATATGTTATATCCATTTAAATATAAATATATATACACACACACACACACACACACACACACACACACACACACACACACACACACACACACACACACACACACACACACACACACACATCTACATGGTGGAATACATTCCCCGTAGTGTTGAATACCTGGGCTGGATATGTATGTGAAAACATCATGATTATGCATATCTACCATGGCTTAGTGGTAAATCACATTGTGTATGGTGTGCAGCGACTTGGTTTTGAGCCTTGCAGGAGCTGTTCATTTTGTTGCTGGGCAGAACACGGGCCATTGGATACAGAGTGATTAAGGCACTTTAAAGCAGTTGTAAATGGGTTTACATGGGTTTGCATAGAGGTAAGCACTGCTAACCTTCAGTTACAGTGTCTTATAGTCTGTTAGCTTCTAAATTGTTTAACTTGTGTAGGCACTGTTTAGCTCCATGCAAACCCATGCAAACCTGCTTACAACTGCTTTAAAATGCCTTAATCACTCTGTATCCAACAGGCAGTGTTCTGCCCAGCAACAAAATAAACAGCTCTTGCAAGGCTTGAACCCAAGGACCCTACACACCCTAGAGAGGGTGATTTATCAGTAAGCCATGACAGATACAAAGAAATTCCATGTTTTCACAAACATATCATCCAGTCCTATCATGCAACAGTAGACAGAATGCATACCAACACCTAGATGTCTGCGTGTGTAATTATATTAATATCTAAACAGATACAATATATCTATATATGTATGTATATATATCTATATATATATATATATATATATATATATATATATATATATATATTTCTAACACTGTATACATATATATCAATATATACATATACATATATACACATATATACATGCATATGCAAAATTGACACATATATGGGTCTACACCTATATGTCTACATATACACAGCACTTTACATATGTGTACACAGATATATATCTATGTAGGTATATACGGACATAGTTATATATATATGTTAGCAGATATATACACACACATATATATATATATATATATATATATATATATACACATATATATATATATATATATATATATACATATATATATATATATATATATATTTATCTATATATAGGTATATATGGCCATACATCTGTAGATAGAAATGGCAGATTAACAAATACACATATGTCCACATGCACCGTTAATGGGGTTGAGAGGCCCAACACACTATACGTCTCATATGAATATGCATCTCCTCCACAGCCAAACATGTGCACCCTGCAATACATTACCAAGTACAGTTTGCCACCCATAGGAAATGTAATATGTGGAAGCCATCAACATCCCCTGGATGCAGATATGCAGATATGCAGATATGCATATATATGTATATATTATATATATATATATATATATATATATATATATATATATATATATATACATGTGATTGCACATACACATGCAGATATATGTACAGTAAGATGCATATGTAGAAGGTGCACACAATATTTAACAGCCACTATGCCTAAAGTTAACACCTGAACAATTTGACACTGTATGGGCCACCCATACAAATGTCAATTGTTGCCTGCAACATATACCCATAGAAAGGTCATAGGAAAGACACTACACACAGGTTTGCAGAAATGGGAAACCTTTCATTGTTTACTATTACAGTTCTATATGCCATGTCTTATAGCTGTTCAGACACTAACAACCATATAAACCGAGTAGTGCAACTGTGAAACAGTTACACTAATACAGTAGTCTGGGAAGGTTCAGAACTGTTGCTGTCCAGGCCAACCCCATCAAATTGTACAATAGTGAACACAGACTGGGCCACAGGATACCAAACAATCAACAGTATGTACTGCAGGTGTGTAGTTCAGCAGCCTCTATCTACATGCTGTACAAACTCAGTAGGTGGTAAAGACATTATGTGCTCACATGGGTTGTCACTGTTACATAACAAGGCATGACCGACACCATCATGAGCACACCGACAAACAGAACAGTCCATATGGCAGGAGGCAGTAGGCTTGCAGTACTCCAATTCATGTAAGTAATGTAAATATAGGTGAGGTATATGGTACTGTACATCCAGATACCTTGTGGCAGCTCACCCCTGATACCCCCACATTTTTTAACAGCCTATGTAATTTATTTTGCTCACCACTTAGACTCAATAATACAGGGCCATATACCACTGTTACATACACTGGCTTCTGGAGTGCATAAGGGCACAGATGTATTGTGTAGGTGATGCCCACACATATATGGCCCCAGCCCCACTGTATGTGTGGGGGATACAACAGCAGTGGACTAATGGCAGCAATGGCAGTGTGATATACTCACAGCCCATTACAGAACAACCCCCAACAGCATGACATATGTGCAAAGCTTGATATGTAGATGGGGGACAGAGGCTGGAACACAGGCACATATGTGGAACACTGTTGCCTTACACCAAGCAAGTTGCTGGTGTTACAGGATAGTCTGCAACACACCCTTAGACAGGGAATTGAGGTTAGAAACAGAAATGGATGTAGCCATTTACTGATACCACTCAACACACACACTGCCAGTGTAATATCTGCCACAGGATCTGTGTGGTGAATGGGCAACACATGAGAGGCATACCTCTGTCCAGTAAGAGGATAGGCCCACAGTAGTGAGCTATGCAGACAGACTGCATTGCAAGGTAAACTAGTATGTACACACACACACACACACACACACACACACACACACACACACACACACACACACACACACACACACACACAAACCCTGTAACACTAGTACTATACAAAGCATAACACAACTCTACTCACAGTCTGTCTGTAGTTCCTGATCCTCCTACAAATATGTAGCTGCCCTGAGTGTGCAGGTTTTCCTGTAAGAGGTATTGCTATCTGCTGTCTGTTACACTGATGCCCACACACAGGAAGGATGTTCATCACACAGGAAATGTAAAGGGACCACACCCACATGCTGTAGGGATGTATAGTGGGTGGTTGCCATGACAGTGGTAATTGGAAGTAGTACACATGTAAATATATATATATATATATATATATATATATATATATATATATATATTTATATGGCTATCTAGATAAGTATATGTACATTTATTTCCACCATATGTTCTGGACATGGAGTGCAGCCCTACCCCAGCCCCTATAGTCCCAAAATCGTAGTGCAAGGGTATGTCAGGTATGTATAGCAGGTATATTAGTAGACCATTGCTACTGTCATTGGGATTTTTTTCACAGACATGGTGCGTGTGGAAGGTCGCATCTACTTATAACATGTGTGCCATTGGCTACTGACAGACATCCTGAAGGAAATCATTGTAAAGTTCCGCCGCTAGCATGTAATGCTCCTGTGGAGTGCAGCAGAGATATTGGCCAATATATGTGGAACTTCGGACACACCCTATACAGTCCAGAGGTATACACATAATCTCTTAGTGCACATGTGTACCAGGCCTGGGAATACGGATGTAGACAGTCATGTAGATGGGTATAACACATAACAACTGGTATACATTTGCCACCATAGATTTTGCATTCACACACTCCTGTCTGGCCTGACACAGAATGACTGCTGGTACAGGGGTGCCATGGACACATACTATCCACTAGATATTGACATACATCTGTACAGCATCCCACTGCTCTGTCTGACATACATGACTGTTAAGGGAGGCCCGGCAGCAGTACATCTGGCAAGTATCTGCACATGATGTCTCACTGGGTAGATACACTAAGCTGCTAGGCATGTAACAATGCACTGTGCAGGCTACAGGCAGACTGGCTCAACACTGGCCTACATCTCCTATGGGGGAATGCACATGTACGTGCATATATAGCAGGCTCAACAGGCATGTCACAGCACATGGTAAGATACACCTGTGTTAAAGTGCATAACCACAACAAATGTGAACACAGCCACAGCCACACATGGTAAGCTAGCATAATATTACAGTATATGGACTATCCGTTCTACACCATCCTCAAATGTACCACTCACAAAATGACCTTACATATACTTGGCTGCTACACAGTTTGGTCTTATGGCTGTCTGTGGTATGGGACATGTGTGTGTATGGCCCTACAAACATGTATGCCAAAACAGTACCATACAGTGGGGCAGCAGGTAACATCAGATAGAAGGGGAACTAGAACAATGACATTTATCACAGTCTGTACACAGGCTACAGTACATATTAACAATACACACACTTCGGACATTCACCATCACTACACAGACCTCAGTATTGTACAAACATTCACAGAATGTCCAGGTTATTTCAAGAAATATAATCCCTACTGTACATAACATGTGTAGCAATCAGATATATCACTGGCTTGTTATCAGATATGATGACACTATTTATGGTGTACAGCACATATGCACCACTTCATGCACTGCATATATACAAAGGTTGACAGAGGTGTGGCTGACAGCACATACACAGGGCCAATATAGACATGCTGCTGTGATAACCTCATACATTTACCATTGTAACGGGGTTTGTTGCAACATATGTCCTATGAGGGATATGAAGTCAGTAACTGTCATGGCCTTCACCTTCTACAGACTGCAGTCTTCACACTACCTTCTGCATTCCACAGATAGATGCTCCATGGCTAACACATGAAACCAAAGGCACAACACTGCCCAGTCTGCAGATGACCTTGCAGATGGGGATTCCTCAAATATATGGAAATGACATGACAGGTATTACAACATGTACGACAGCAGGTCTATATTAGAACATCGAAGTTTCAAAACTTCGAATGTTCTAATATCAACCCCTATTCACCAAATGCTTACAACATCGAACATGCAGAACAGTGAATTTTTTCCTAGGGAAAAATTTGCTGTTCCAAAACACATACACACAACACAAGCACACCAAACAAACAGCAATCCACACACATACACCTAAAATCTTACATCTAACCCTACACTACACTGTACATACAGCACTAACTATCCACTTACCTTAACCCAAACCCTAACCCTAAGGTCCATCACTATTGCACACTCACCTCACCCGCACCCTAACCCTAACTCACCTACCCCACCCTAACCCTCATGTCCACACAATAACGCACATACCTAACCTGTGCCCTAACCCTAACTCACCGAACCCATGCCCAACCACACACTTACCTGAACCTGAGCCGTAACTTTCCACCACATCACTGAAAATAGCAAAGCGACAGAAACGGACAACCAAATTCTTTCCCTAGGAAAAAAAATAAGTTTTCTGTAGCTTTTCTATTTTCAGCATTTGCTCAATAGGGGTCGATATTAGAACATTTGAAGTTTTGATACCTTGATGTTCTAATATAGACCCACGACAGCCATATCCAGACAAACACTGTTAAATCAACGTACTACAAATGCAGTATAGCAGCACTTACATTCTGTAGTCAGGGCAGGCACATTCCCCCTCCTGTTTGTTGTCCTCTTTCCACAGTGTATGTTGTCAGAGGTAAATCCCCAATCCATCTGAGATGCTGTTTGCCAAACAACAGATCTAGTTCCTGCTTGCAGTGAATGAAAAGGGTCAACACCATCATGATGTTCCTAGATACTGGAGTGTGTTTCCATGCAGTTGGCTATGGGAATGTTACCACAGCTGTTCCACATGCAATCAGCTGAGGGAGGACTGCAATTCGTGCAGAAGCCATCAGCTGATCATGAGCATCACTTAAAATACACATTCTTCTGCCTAAGCAAAGCAGGTGTGGGTCTCCACATCCACCAGAGAGGGAGTGGGGGGAGGCAGACAGAGGTAAATATATGTCAGGGAGGGGTGGGAGAGTAAAACTGAAGCATGTTTGTGTCACACACTTACCAGCAGAGGGTATCAAACCCCTGACAACTATGTAGCACTATCACAGTTCAATGCAGTTGTTGGATGCACCACATGGGTTACCTGCTGTGGAGCACTCAGAACATATATGTGATGGTGAGTGACATCTGCAACAGGGATACGGTAGATATACGGTAGGTGATGTACACATCCCTGTCCGCATGAACAGGTGCCAGTGTCAACACAGCCACACTCTCACAGGTATACACACACATTGACACACTTGGCAGGGCCAGGTGTACAACTCATCAGTAGTGGGATTGCCACAACACATCAATGTGCAGATATCACATGCACCACACGGGTCATACGTAGGTTGTATGGGAAAAGATTATGAAGAGGTGTCAGACATCAGACAGCATGCTTCAGTCTGCCCGTGGGGGGTTGTAGTGAGTGTGGATGTGGACATACGCACCATGCAACACACAATCAAACACACTGGGTGCCAGTACTGACATGCATTGGTGCATGTCTGCACAGGTGTGTGGTGGTCAACTGTGCCAGCAGGCTATACAAGGGTAAGTGATGGGTGTACCTTGGCATCAGACCACATGACAATGGTTTGCATTGTGGCTCAGGGCTGTTGTTTCTCCATTTGCCCACACAGGTGGGTATTGTATCCCCCATCCATTCGCCTGGGTGGCTATTGTATGTGGCTAATGCTGTGCATCCCCTGCCATGTATGTGTTCCTTACTCCATGACATGGATGGTGTCTAGGATGTGCACACCTTCCACATGCATGTACAGTGCCATGTGGAACTGTACTTGGGGTGTCTGGCCCATGTTGTGAACACAGATTATCATCAGATGTGCCAGTCTTGCCAACCTGTGGCAGGTACTGGTAATGGGCAGAAGGTTTACCCTGCACCTACATTGACAGCATGCTAACAACATTCCCTGATGTCAGTGGCATCTGTCCATACAGGGCATGTTGTCAGGCATGGTATTTCCATTGTGGGTCATATGTGAATGCACCACAGGTGGTGCAGGTGTCCACTGGGGAACATGGGTGAGGTGCACTGTCTGCATGTATGTGCATATTGGACAGATGGGCAGAGTCACATGCCCTCTGTAGCCCACTGCTATCACTCCATAGTTACTATTGGTGGTCAATATGCAGTGTACTAGCCACATATTGACTGTTGCCTAGGCATGTGTGTGTATGAGACATGGGTTGACAGTGTGCTCTGGGTAATACTGGGGTTGCTAACTGTGATCATCTGGCCTTGATGTCACATATATGGGTATGGCTTTGCACCACAGCCTCTCACCTATTTAACCTCTGTTATCCCAGTATGGTTGATATTGTGATATATTGTAGGGCCACCATATAAGAAATATGCAAAACCCGCTCCACATTGGTCACACACTCATAACCACCTCTACACAGGATGCAAGTTACAAACACACACACACCTGTCATGTGTGGGGGTGGAACCCCTACCAAACTAGCCAATTACATTACAGCCCTACTCAGTTATAGTACATGCCACAGACATTACTGGAATGCTTTTTCCCCAAAGGTCTATTTCACAATGAATGACATCAGCAGGCTTCCCAAAGTAGGGCATTTCAAATGTACTGTGAGTGAGTAGCCTAAAATGCATTGCTCAATATACAGACAGTGAGACACACACAAAACATTCACAACTGGCATGTGTGAGTATAGAATCCCATGACCGAGGTCTATATCAGACTATATAGCATGGAGCTGTTATAGGATGTACCATGGGGATTACTAGAGAACTCTTTCTCCAAAGGTGTATTTCACAAGGGATGACATCAGCAGGATTGTCAAAGTAGGGCATTTCAAATGTACTGCAGGTGACTAGCCTATAATGCATTGCTCTATACACAGACATTGAAACACACACATAACATCCAGAACTGCCATGATTGGGGATGGAACCCTACCACAGTTCAAAATCAGACTCCAGCAGTATGCAGTTATCAGACATGCTACAGAGATTACTGGTCTACAATGTTCCCAGAGGTGTATTTCTAGGTGGGTGACAGCAACCTTGCCAAAGTTGAGTATATGAATAGTAAGGAGTGTGAGTACCCTAAAAAGCATTGTTCTTTACTCAGTCAGACACACACAGTTGTCAAGTCTGGGATTAGAAGACCTACCTAACTATGTCATCACACTATGGTAGTATGCAGTTTCAGGATGCACTACAGAGATTACTAGGCTGTAACCTTCCCAGAGGTGTATTTCTAGGTGGATGACATCAGCAGCCTTGTAAAAGTTGAGTATATGACTTGTGAGGAGAGTGAGTACTCTAAAAAGCATTATTCGTTACTCAGTCAGACACACAATTGCCAGGTCTGGGGTTAGAACACTTATCTAATTACTTTATCACACTACAGTAGTATACAGTTACAGGATGCACTACAGAGATTAGTAGGTTACAGCCTTCCCAGTGGTGTATTTCTAGGTTGCTGACATCAGCAGCTTTGCCAAAGTTGAGTATATGAATTGTAAGGAGTGTGAGTACTGTAAAAAGCATTGTTCTCGACTCAGTCAGAGACAGACACACACACAGTTGCCAGGTCTGGGGTTAGAACACCTACCTAATTACTTTATCATACTACAGCAGTACGGAGTTACAGGACACGCTACATAAATTAATGGGTTACAACTTTCCCAGAGGAGTATTTCACATTGGATGACCTCAGCAGGCTTGTCATAGTAGGGCTATGGGGACAGCAGTGTGTGCATGGGCCATAACTCATTCATCTAGGGGTTGACACACGCCACATGCGGGCACACACAGGGTCATATGTCACAGGTACATGTATACAGCTCCTAGATGACTACTTCCTTGTACAGTCATGTTGCACAGCTGGCACGTGCACCACATAGCCTGTAATGCTGACAGATACTGGCGGCTAGTATCTGCAGTGGGTGACATCTGCACCTCATGTGTTTGGGGCCCTTTGACTGTGTGGTGGGTGGGACAGTCCTGGATGGGTCCTTGTCACAGTGGCCCTCTTCCACACATCAAAGTACATCTACCTTTGGCTTATTTTAGTGTGTTGTCCTAACATATATGTCTGTATTCCTATCCACTGTGTCTGCAAGGCATGAGTGGTGCATACTGACAAGTGCCTGCACTAACAACTGCAACTGCCAGATATATCTGCTCCACTGGTGTTTATAGTCATGGCCTTCATGTGTTTAAGTGTGTGGGCATGCCCAGTATGACCTTTCAGTATGTTGTTGACCATTGCCTTCATTTCTCTAAGTGTGTGAGCATGCCCAGTATGGCCGTCTGTATTGCATGTGTGGATCAAGTGTAGCTGGTTTGTAGTGTAGTGCTGACCTTTGTGTTGTACAGCGACAGGTAGCATGATGTGTCTGCAGGGTATCCATCGGTCAGTTGGCATTGACTGCTGCTACATTTCTGCATAGTGGGGGGAACAACTGACTGTTTCTACATTTCTACACAGGTTTGTGGGGGCCACACCTGACTGTTACAATATTTGTATGTAGGATGGAGGGGGCACACCTGACTATTTCTACACAGCAGTGGGGGGGGCAAACCTGCCTATTACTATAAGTCTATGTAGGATGGGGCACCACACCTGACACTTGTACACATTTGCTAGGACTTTACTGGTATGTCGGGTACTCCATTTCAGTCTGTAGTCTTACCTATCATGCTGGCTAGAGGCATGCCAGTGTACTACAGATCTTAGCTTTTAATTACCTACATATTAGTTTCAGACTTCCTAGCATTCACAACTGACATCCAACTGCCTGGCCTGCTGTAGTCTGTCTGTGTAGGCCGAGGGTGTGTTACCCATAGGCCTCATTCAGAGGCCATAATACAGCATTTGTTTGTGTTTGTCTACACCTGTCCTGCTGGCTGTGACTGTTGTTGATTATGTAACCCCCACCGACTGGCACATGTGAGTCACTTACCTTGTGGGTGTCCCAGTATTGAAGGTGGTGCTGCAGGGCTGCCTATGTTGGATGCACATAGTACACTCTCTATACATGTTTGAGCACAGGTAGTGTCATGTTTGGCATCCCTTTTATTGTATGTGCAAGTCAGAGAGAAGTGTCATTCCCTGGGTCCCTACCATGTCAGTGCATGTACTATATGTTACCTCTTTGCCAAAGCCAGGGCATACTGGGCACTCCTCCTTCTGCCTACCTAGGCAGGCTCAGGTTGCTCCTCCTCCGAGTCACTCTGTGCCTGTGCAGGCCTTGGCAATGGTGGGGGGCTGTGTATCCCTGCCCCATGCTGTACCTGCTGCAGCTGTTTCTGCAGGATCATATTGTGTAGCATGGCGCATACAAGGACAATTTGGGTACATGTAGTTGGTGAGTACTGCAAGGCTCCACCAGAAGTGTCCAGGCACCGGAACCGTGACTTGAGCATCCCAAACACAAGCTCTATTATGATTCTTGTTTGTGCGTGTGCCTCATTATGGAGTTCTTGTTTAGGTGTGTGTGCATTTCTGATGGATGTCATCAGCCACGGTTCGAGTGCGTATCCAGCATTTCCCATTAGGTGACCGTGTAGGATGTCCCCATTGGCAAATCTCTGGTACAGCTGTGTCAGATACCAGATGTGGGAATTGTGATAGCTTCCAGGGCAGCCAGCACACGCATTCATTATTATGCCCTGGGCATCACACATGACCTGGCAGTTGATGGAGGGGAAGCCTTTGTGGTTGATGTAGACCTTACCCCTTTCACTGGGTGGTGCTTTGATGCATATGTGCGTGCAGTCTATTGCACCCACTACCTCAGGATATTTTGCTATTTGGTGGAAGAGGCCCATATTGCTGGCCAACACCTCACGGGTGTTGGGGATATATACATGCTCACTGACATGGCATCCAGGAACTGGTGGAGTATCCTGGATGCTGATGCCTGGGAAATCCCAATCATATCCCTAGTTGGCCTTTGGAAGGTACCTGTAGCTAGTATTCTTAGGCCTACACATACTTTGATATCCACTTTGATGGGTTCCCCTCTGTTAGTTCTGTATGTGAGGTGTGGCCGGCACAGCTCATCAGTTTGCTGTAGGAGGTCCCTGTCCACCCTACAGTGCTCCACTATCTCCAGCTCATGTAGCCCTTGGTAGGTTACCCTGGGTCTCTATACTCTTCTCCGTCTCCTCACTGTTGGTTGATTGTCAGCATTCACATTCTCACCACCCTCACCCTCTTGCACATGCTACTTTATGATAGCAAAAGCAGACCCTAACATTTTTTATTTTGCTTTCGTTTTGTAAAATTTCCCCATTTGTATACACCAGTGGTGCAGAGTTTTTGGGAAAAAACAAGGGGGAAAGGTGTATACATAGTTTATAGTGGTGTGCTGGGCTCGGCTGGTCTGCTGCCTGTGTAATTGGCTGATTCTGATACATTTCACCTGCCAGCTAAGCTAGTTCTCCTTAGTTACCTTCCTACTGCTGTTTTCCCTTCCTATTGCCTTCCTGTTTAAGCTCGTAGGTGCGTCGCGCAAACACAATGCTCAGATGTGAATGGAGCTGCTATTTCCTGTTGTTTTTTTTTTTTTTTTACATCTGGTGTGTGCTGCACAAACATGTGTAAGCGCTGTAAGCAGGTTTTACAGGATATTGGCTTGTTCTATCTGTGTACACTATGATTTTCTTGGTGTAAGATAGGAAGCCCTAGACACACACCCTGCCTTAGCTTTGCTTAGCTAAGGGCAAACATGAGCCACAGTGCTCCAATTAACTTACCGTATGCGTGACACACCCTCTTCTGATGTCAGCTATGTCTAGGGCTTACACTCATGGTTTTCCTAGTTCTACACTCTTGGGTGCAGGCTTGCACTAACAGTGAATCTGGGATTCTCTATCATTCTCCTCATTTGCATAGGATTGCCTGCTAATCCTTAGTTACATGTCCCACACTCAGCCTTCCCCCTTAGCAACCAGTCTGCACTGGCCATGTTGCATTCTGCCTGCCATTGACTATTATGGCAAAATAATGATTTTCTTCTTAAGTCATTAACCCCGAGTACCTTCTCATAGTGCATCTGGGCTTAACACTGAGAGTGCCATGAGAAGATAGGAATTCCATTCTGTTAACCCCCGAGTGCCTTCTCCCACTGCACTTAACTTCACAGTCAGATAGTAACTCCACTGTTGAAAATTAAGTTGAAAAAGTAACTGAACTCTGTCAGTTACTTTGTCAGCTTAATTTTCAGTATAGAGTTAACTGCTGGTTATATTTGAGTTTTCGGAGAAAATCGGCTTGCAAGTCACTCTGTACTTTCTTGTGAAAGCAAGCCGATTTTCTATGCAAGTCATTCTAATCACAGTTCACTTAACTTATCCACCCCCTGACATAAAATCCTTTGTTCTGTCCCAATAAATAGGGGTTCCAGCAGTAAAAGTTCCCTTTCTTTTTCTTGCTTTTGTAGGAATTACTGCTGTATCCCTCTCATTATCCTGCTGATCACTTAATGAACCTGGGGAGTTTTGCTGCAGTTACGGCTCTCGGAAGAAAGACCTGCACCAGAGATCTGCATGTATTTTTAAAACAAACTGCAAGCCTCTCCTAAAGACCATTTCATCTCTGATCCATAAGGTAAGATAAGGTATCATGTTGCCCTGCTACAGTTTACATGGTTTTCTTGCTTATGGCCTGAAAACGCCCATTCCAATTAGGTATTCAAAAGTTTCTTACAACTCATGCTAATGCTATGCCTACAATAAAAAATGCCCGAGATCATGCCACTGAGGGAACTATTAGTCTCTCGTGTTGCTGGGAGCATTTGTTTTGTTGAGGGACTATTCCTCTGCAATTAGCATTTCTTTATTTCAGGTATGTTGTTACTATAGCCTTCATAGCTCTTGCTTGTATGATGTGTTTATTGTTTTTTAATGTAATGTGAAGTAGGGTTTCTAAGGAACAGTTTGCTGCTATGAAGTGTGTATGCATTTAATGTTGTGCAGTAAGATTTATGGCTGAAAAGTAATGCCAAACAATAATAGCATTTGCAAAATATGAAAATCCTTTTTTTTACAATGTCCTTTCAAGCGTTTATTTTTTTACTTGCTTGTCTTATCTGTCACATGATCACTGAATGTTAGTGCATTTGTAGGGCAAGTTGTGAAGTATCCGTTTGTGTTTGTTCAGGTTTCGCTCATATAAACGCTGATCACAGATAACCTCTCAACCGTACAGATTCATGCTGAATGTCTTGATTTCTGCCTCGTATATTTTGCATAATAATAATTTCAGAATCTATACCCTTCAGAAAAGTACTGCTAACTCCAATCCTGTTATTTTATTAGCGTTCTAAGCTTGTAGGAGTGAAAGTGTTCCTATCTGTTGCTTTGCACCTACTCGGAATGTACAGCCTTTTTTATTATTGGTTTGAGAATAACCAAGAGGTTTAAAATCTGTTCAACCTTTTATTCTCTTTTTTTGCTTATCTGTATGGTATACTTAAATTTCTAAGCGCTTGTAAATTTGATTTCCCGACTGGTGGCATGTTTTGGCAGCACTGTCCATTGTTAATTCCCAGCATGACTGTTTCAGACTGTCTACAGCAAGTGCAGATCGAAGTTTCAGAACACTTAATATGCAGTCTGCTTGCTCAGCACACCTTAAAATTTTCAAACCCCCAAGGAAGCTTTGTTCATTTATTATTTTCAAATCTCTAACATGCTAGTATAGAGAATGAGTAACAGCATCAGCTACATGTGGGTCTGCAACACACAAGCTATGGGTTTGATTCCGGTAATTTCTACTTGCATAACATACGTCTCTGAACAGATCCCAGGTCAGGCTTGAAAGCAAACATTTGTGTTTAATTGACGATCATGTTTTTTTTTTCTTCATGATGTCAAACACGTGAAAAGATCATGTCCTGCCTAGCTGCTAGATGCACTAGTTGCAGAGTTAGGAGTTAATGTACTTAATTAGTATTTGGTGATAATTCTTCTCTGTATTTTATTTTCTTGTGAAGGGGGTCTACCTTTGTTGAGGAGGATGCATTTTGAAAATATGTTCTGGCACAATTTTTGAGACTGCACAGCCGTCCTTTCTCTCTGATAGAGGAAACATTTCTCTGAAATTGTAAGGGGTTGTATATCTAATGTTGTGTTTTGTAAACTGTATTGTGTGCAAATAAATTACCCACACCAAGAAATGTGTACTTTAAAGAACCCCCTTCATCTGTAACTTTGGCCAGTTGGAAAGTAATAATATTGCATGTTGTTCTGATTTATAAAATGAAGCATCTGTGATTTGATTGTGGAAGGTGTAGCTGCATATTTGGAGATGACAAGGTATTGGATATAGTGAGATGTTATATCTGTGATATGCCCAGCTGTCAACAGAACTGGAGACAATTAGGGACAGTTAGAATATTAACACTTTCAACTTGAAACATTGGCAGAAGAGAGCATGAATATGGGATCCATATCTGATATTATTGATGGACTTTAACGAGTTGCCCCAATCATCTATTATATAATGGACCAGAACACTAGACTGAAGCAAAATCAGAGCCATATATGTGATTAAATTCTGCACAGGTCCTTTCACATTTGGAGATATACTATGGGCATGTGTGTATGCACGTAAGTTTATTTGCAATTTGTTTTTTACATTTAAAAATAATGACCATTGCTGTGTGCCAAGCAGTTTTAAAACTGACAAGATAGGGGGGGGTCTTGATGGGCAGCATTTTATATGAAGTCAGTCTGTGGGCTAAAGAAGATAACTGGTATTCTTTATATTATATAATAGATGGGAATTTCTGATTTAGAAAACATTTATTTTAAAGGCTACACAGTTTTATAGCTTCCAGCCAAAGTTTGCTTGCTTGCTCCAGAAATGACTTCCTCTTGCAAATAGATGTTTTTAATTCTCTGTGTGCATCAAAACATAAGTTACCACCCCTTATCAGCTGTGGTACTACCCCATACTTCTCTGCACCAGCAAAGCTTTAGTATTGCTTGCTGCACTCTATGTACTTTACTGCTTTACCGAGTGTGTACTGTGTACCTGTTTTAGTTTTGTTGCTCTGCAGTAACGTTTGAACAGTTATTATTTGAGATAGTCTTTTGGAAAACCAATAATTTTGTTATCTGTTTTACTTTGATAGCCCTTTTGTTAGCCAAGGTTATCCACCAACCTTTTAATACCTTTGTCTTTTTTATTTTCATGGTCATAAACATTTATGTGTTCCAATTTTACTACTGATTCTCTTTCTTTCAGAGACAGTGTCCTCTGGCTTTTTTGCATGTATATATTTTCAGTCAATGCTCTGACCCTTTCTTGCAGGGCTCTAATATCATGGAAGAGTACCTTATTTATTTCTTCTTATTGCTGGTTTCCTATTGGCTGTATATCCATTTTTTAAAGACCTCCATTATTTTTATGAGTTTTTGTTTCTGATAACATTCTTTAGCACTGGAGGCAGTTTCTATTCTTCAATATCATACTAGGTGACCCACTTTTTCAGTTGTTAGTAGCAATAAAACACTCTTACCTCTATTAGTCATTGCGCTTTACACAAGTTTTAGCTTCAAAAGATGTCAAAGAAATTTCACAGCACGCAATATGTTTGTTAATATTCACTACTATAGCATCAATATATTTTTTCCAAAAAAGCAACCCTTTTCAATGCCATGAAGACCCAGGCTTACTGCTAGACTAAATCCACACATGGGCATAAGGCTTTTCTTTGTGTGGGTATTACAATTTCAAAACTATTTTTTCCCTTTAGAACAAAATATTTATTCCAGCAAAAAGTTTTATAACTGTGACAACTAATTCAACAAATAGCCAAAAAATCATGCCTTTAGATAATACCTATCCTAATGATATACTGCTAATAATAAATTATATCGCACTGGTCACAAGCAGCATTCAGAGTCATATTAAGTAAGATTATAGTTTCTATTTCATGTACTGCTCCTTTTCAGAAAGTAAATGTTCTTTTCTGAGATCTCCAATTGTTTGTAGCAAACACTGTGGTATACATCAATGTTTAGGAGATTTTGTTTATTTAAACACCCATCTCACTGAGTTTATGAAATAATTTTTCATCTGAGTTTCAGATTTATTACTAATATGTCCATTATTCTGCCTAGATATTGTATATTTCTGAATTCTTATTTATAAGTAAGATATTTAAGTTAGAATTAGGGAAAAACAAAGAAAAAGTAAAAATATATAACTAAAAGTAAAAATCTATAACTACCTGAACTAGATACATAATTACCCATTCCACCCCACAGTGTTTTAATTCTTTCAGATTACGTCACTTACATACTAACAGTCTCTCCCCCATTTATACTGTTTTGCACGGTATAGTACATCTTATATTTTACTGTCAGTCTCCATAGACAATACTTTTACTGTCTAAGTTTATTAATTATTTCCTGCGTTTGTTCTTTCTCTTTCTTTTGCCACACATTGGGTGGTTTTCATTAACCATATGCCTAGACATCTCATGTTTTCCTACCCCTAAGAAACAGGAATGCCTGTACCATCATGTGCAGGCACGTAGTTTATTACAATTGCTTTTGTATTGGTCTCATTGATCTTATAACCAGCTAAATGATTTAATTTTCTCGATAAAATGATCATCCAAATTTACCATTTTTTCTTGGTTAGTAACAATATAACATCTTCTGAAAATAATCATATTTTTTCAATTAATTGACCCCATTTGTAACCTGTTTTTTGTGATTGCTCCAATTTGTTGTGAAGCACTCCAAATAAAGGTGTAATGCCCATCAGTTTATGTCAAACGTTCCTTTTTGATTGAATTACTGTTTTTTTAGCCAGAGAGAAAGAAATGTGCGGTAGGGTGAATGCGTCATTTGGTGGTTGTACGTACTAGGACTTCCTAACAGTTGCTTATAGATGATGCAGTGCTCTGCAGCTAGACGACTTACCAGTACGTCACATTACCAGGACATTACACCTATTCTGCACAGCTTTCACAGATTGCCTGTGCATTATAGGATCACCTACAATATCCTAGTGTTAGTTTACTCTTCCATTTGTATCCTCAGTCCTTGTTACCTGAAGGAGCGTGTTGTACCGTGCTTGGCCTTTGATAAGATGCAGATTTTTCCACATGTCAGCTTTGAGACATCCGGGCATCACACATTTTTCTATCAAGCTGCTCACCTGTGGAACTTGTTACCACAGTGGCTCCAAGAGTTCTTGTCATTGTTCAGCTTCAGATGGGCACCAAAGTCTTTGCCATGGCATTCAGTGGTGTGGGATGAAGATATATGATTGATCTATTATTAATAATTTTTTATATGTTATTTGCATTTTAGTATGTTATTTCTAATTCCTTTTGTTACTAGTGTTTTGTGTAAAAACACCTAAATACATTTGAACTCAAATTTGTTTTATTCTTCATCTTTATCTTGCATCATTTCCTGCATCATATTAGCTGCTGAAGTGACTGTTTGGCCAATTTGTGTCATTTTGGTGCCTGCATATACAGAATCATACAGAATACAAACAACTGGAGGGGTTACTGGGGGCATATAGAAAGTCAGTCTGCAAATTACATTTGGTTTACACCACTTTTACTTGTATTATTCTACTTGTGATTATACTGCCTGAGTGAGATAAAGGTTATCACTAGGTGACTACTGACAGCATGGAGCTATCATAGTTTTTGTGCATTTCTCCTGGCTTTGTCAGTCATGTGGAATTTAAGTGGGAGGAAGGGCTCAGTAATATCTAAGTGTTATACTATTTGACTGACTCAGGTATTCTCCTTACTGATGATAATGAGTCTGTGTTACATAACAGCTGCACAATGTAATAAAACGAATGCCTACTCAACAGGTCATGTGTAGCAATTATCACCTGTGTCTCAACATGCATACTTTTGCAGTAATGAAAGAAAGGTCATTATCACATTAGCAATATGTGCAGTTACAATATAGCAGTCATTATCACTTTTCTGGGAAAAGTCTCAGCTGCTGTCACTGTTATTCACAAAAGTACAAGTCGTTATCGCTTCAATGAATGCACAAGCCAGGTTGTGTTTTTTTCTCTGCTTGGAGTCATTGCAAGCAACTACACCCTCATTCTTTATCAACTGCCTACCCTCCTAGACTCCTGATTTTTTTCTTGCTGTATATATATATATATATATATATATATATATATATATTGTTTTTTTCAGCTTTTCCCAGTTAGGGGTCGCCACGGCGGAACACCGGTCCGCTAATGACTGGCAGTAGATTTTGACGTGCTGGCTTGCCGGGCCTAATGCACAACCTTCAATGAAGGAATGCCCACTCACGCATGTCGCCACACAGAAGACGCTCTAACTGAGAATCAAACGGGCAACGTCTAACTGTGAGGCGACAACGCTACTGCAGCACCACCACCGCAGCATATATACATATATATATATATATATATATATATATATATATATATATATATAATTTTGGTGATTGTGCATATCTTAATATTTTCCTGAAGGGGTCATTTGGGTGAATGTTTCATTTAGGGACATGTGTATAACATGTTGTAATGAAGATGTTGGTAGGGAAATAATTCATTTGTGTACCAGGGAAGTGCTTGTGCATACATGATCAGACTGCTGAAGATCGTAATACAGATGCGGTGTAACAAGTATAGGTTATCTATAGCTCAGATTTCAGTGATGGTTATAATTTTAATAGATAAATAGAGGTTCCAGCAGCAGGTATTTCCCTTTTGTTCCTGATATTTGGAGATTTTACCTGCTGCTGGATCCCTCTATTATTTGCTCACTCACCGATTGCAGAGAGATCATTAAGAAAGACACACCGGTTTGGCGGTTGGAGTTACCGTTTGAATTTTCCTTGGCTTGATTTAACTCCATCCAGGTTCAATTTGGCCCAAGAACTGCTTCTTTTTTGTGCCGGTAAGTTATCCCATATCACAGAATAGCTCCACGTTTAGAACAGTGTTCATGTGCAAATCCAAATGCCTTGCCATCAGCAGACATGACATTTTACTTCCACTGGTTACCCATTCTGTATGCGGTGTAGTAAATCTGTGTTAATTTGTCATGACAGGCGTAACGTAGCAACTGCTATTTTGTGCTGCTTAACCCTTTGTGTGTGCATGCTCAACAGCCCTTTTATAGGGAATGTAACCAACTTTTCTGTTTTCCCCAGTGCCCCCTCCCAATACCGTTACTGTATTCACTGACCTATGTCGAACTCCCTCGGTGCTCTGCAGCATTCAAAACCAAGTCCCCCTGCTCCCTCCGCAGTCCGTACTGCAAGGTCTGCATTTCACCTTTGAGCGCATCACAATTTTCTTGTTAATCTGCTCAAACCCTTGTATGTAAGATAGTTAGAGAAACACATATATATCTGTATCTCTATTCTACCAATGTTTCTGAGACTTTGACTCACCACAAGATTGCCCAAATCAGCTTTTTTGGGACCTTCTCATATGATTTCTCCAATTATAGAAATGCCTGATTGGACTCTTTCCTCATCTCTGGCCTCTTCACAGCTATCTGTCTCACTGCAAGTATTGGGCCAGTTGTGCTGCATCCTGATCTGAACCCAAACTGCTCATCTCCCATCTTACATTCAACTAGTCCGCATATTCATTTATCAATCAATCTCTCCATAACTTTCATGCAGTGTGACAGGAGTTTGATATCTATGTACTGCCCAAAGTTGTGAATGTCCCCCTTTCTTCTTGCACACTATTACTAGTATGCATATTCTCCAGTCATCTGTGATACAACTTTCTCTTCATACTTCTATGAGTACCTTCAGGAGTCATTTCTCCCCATCGCACCTAATATAGTTATTATATCTGCTATGACCTCATTTGAGTCTGCTGATTCCCTGATTTCACTTTCCTTGGTACTGTTTTTACTTCTATGGTGGTCTTCTCCTCTTCTTTCATTGTAGGCTGTGTTTGGGGAAGTACAGCTTCTGTGTGGTTTTCTTCATTCAGAAGCTGCTGAAAGTACTCCTTCCATTTGTCTTTTATTTCCCATGGGTTGGTAGGCAGATAGTTATTAGCATCACTTACAAAGGGTGTTTTAAGTATCTTATGTATGTTTCTGTCTTTGCCTTGTAGTTACTTTGTGCCATTTACAGAGTCACTTTCCAGAAGTTGGTAGAATGCCCTTTTGTCTTGTCCTTTGCTATTACAACTGCCTTCTCTTGGTCTCTTTCTTAGCCAACCTGTATTCCTTCTTTGGCTGGTCTGTCTTTTCCATCTCCTACTTTTTCCTGCACTCCTTTCTTTTGATGACTTTCCAAAATTCGCCATTCCACCACCAGCTTTCTTTACATACATTATTTGCATATCTGCCTGGGCCACATACCTGTGCTGCATCCTCATAAATGCTGTTTTGAGGCACTGCCATTCTTTTTGAACTCCACCCATTTCCTCTTCTTCGAGATGTTCTAGAGCCCTGAGTAATTCCTTGAACTCTTATGCTCCAAGCACCACACATTCAATGAGAAAACATTAATAAATGTCATGCCCAAAAATATTTTATCTATAACTTGAGTGGAATTGTGCCTGTATGTGAGACACGTGCAGATATCAAAGTTTGTTTTGGACTTAGGTTATGGAAATTATGATTTTGTTTCATATTTTGGTAAATAACTTTGCAAGGGAGTGTCTGAATGTGCTAGGTAATATCTCATTTTTAAAACAGTATTGATAGTTCTAACATTGCAAAAGAATGGTGTCTATATGTTGTACTCATGTGCAGATATCAAAGTTTGTTTTGGAGTTAGGTTATGGAAATTATTAATTTTTTTCATATTTTGGTAGATAACTTTGTAAGGGAGCATCTGAATATGCCAAGTAATACCTCATTTTGAAGATAGTATCACTGGTTCCAACATGGTAAAATAATTGTGCCTGTATGTTGGACACATGTGCAGATATCAAAGTTTGTTTGTTATTAGGTTATGGAAACTATTATTTTTTTCATATTTTGGTAAATAAATTTGCAAGGGAGCATGTCAGTTTGCCAAATAATACCTCATTTTGAAGATAGTGTTATTCCTTACAACATGGTAAAAGAACTGTGTCTGTGCACTGTACACATGTACAGATATCACAGTTTGTTTAGTCTTGTATGATTATGAAAATTATACATTTACAATACTTCTCATTATTATGTCCATATCTTTGCAAGGGAATATGGTAATCACACAAATGATGCATCATTTTGAAGCTGACATTCAGATGCACAACTTCTACACTGATATGTAGGCTCTGTCTATTACAGGTGATGAGATATTATGCTTTATTTATCAATTATGAGAAATAATATATTAATCATATTTTTGTGAATATCTCAAGAAAGAAGCATCCTACAGTAATGGTAAAGGTATCATTTTAAAGCTGACATTCATATTAACAAATTAAATTCAATTTGTATGGGTTTGCATGGTACATTGACCAAGATATTGTGCTTTGCTTTTCCAAAAAGGTAAAAAATATGCACAATATCAGCCTTCCTTGCCAAATATTTAATGACTTTGATATGCACTATCAACATTTACACTGTTGGAAAGGTCAGTGTCTGCTGAACACCTTTCGCGTTTACATTTTTAGTCTAGCTCTTATAGTTAAAGAGTTATGAACATTTGTTTTCTGTATGGTATTACAAATGGATTTTCTGAAAATGAGCTCAGGCTGCACTGTTGTTCCTATGGTGGAATTAAGCAGGCAGCTTTTCCTGAGCTGCTCCGGAGTGAATGAGTTAATGGTTGTTTTAGTTTTTTTTTTTTTCATTTTTAGCCTGAGCCTCTTTGCGCGCCGCTGCCCTTAGCTTAAATGGCCAATATCAGCCAAAACATAAAAAATGTTACATATTTCATTTTTACACTGTTTTCCATGCCAATAGCCAATTATATGGCCACTGGCATGGATTACACATCATACGTATACTTTATTTGGGGCTTTCATGCCTCCGTTTTGTAGTTTGCAGAAAAGTATTTGGTTACTAACCGAGTACATTTCTGCAGACTGCACTTGTCCTGCATGGACAGCTGCAAGCTTGCTGGATCACAAATTACCCCCATTTGCATGTTTTTCACCTGCAAATGAGGGCACTTTGCATACAGGAGCTTGGTCCGTGCAGGATTAGTCTAAGAGCTCACGTGCACATCCCGGGAGCTCATTCCTGGATCACACATCGGCCATATTGCCGAAAATAGCTCTTAGACTAATCCTGCACGCAATGCAGGGCTTCATAAATCCAGGGGTACATGTTTAAATTTTTCATACTTGAGGTAATAGAGGAGGGTATTAGGGGTGGTAATTTAAGAAATAAAACAGAGATCACAGAGCAAAAATGGATTTTGTATTTCAATGCTGATGCATCACCAGGAATTAATAATGTTATATCCCTTAAACACTTCCTTAAGACAAGACCGCTTAGACACTAATACTATCGGAAAATTTTAATTAAGTGTTATATATTGTTTGGTTATAAGTATGCACCTATCTATGTTTTTTTTCTTTTTTATATATAGATAGTGTTAAGTGTACTATGGGCAGCCATGGTGGTGCAGCAGTTAGCGTTGCTGCCTCACAGCAAGAGGTTCTCTGGTTCAACACTTAGCTGGGGTGCCTTCTCTGTGGAGTCTGCATGTCCTCCCTGTGGTCATGGGGGTTTCTTCTAGGTGCTCCAGTTTCCTCCCACATACCAAAGAAATGCTGTAGGAGCATTGGACACTCTAAATTGGCCCTAGGTGTGAGTGTGTGCATGTGTGTGCCTTCTGTGGAAGGTTGGGTGTTAGGCTGGCAATGTGACTCCATAAAAAGTCCACTGCCAATCATGAGTGGACAGATGATCTGCTGTGGCAACCCCTAACCAGGAAAAGCCAAAAGAAGAAGTGTTAAGTGTACTATATGGTTGATTTTGTGTGTTTTTAATGAAGGTGGAGTTTTTATTGACTGCTTTTGAATGCTAATAAGCTGATTGGTTTGCTAACCATTTAAATGAGTGGCATTTTAAGAATGCAGTAGTCTGATGAAGTCATTTGAACATCACGAAAGTGCTTACTCTAGTTTTTTGTTTTAATAAAAAGTGTTGTTTACAATAGCTGTGTTGGCTCGGCACCGTATTTTTTCCTTATTTTTATAGATAACTTAGCTGCTTGATGGCTTTTTTGTTTGGTTGTAGTTATGGTACGGTGATTTCTGGATTGTGTTTCTTTCCACGAGATTAATGCTTTATATTTTTGTTTTGATTTTAGCAATTGCCTGACATTCATGATGAGTGCATGGTTTTATATAACTGAATTGATTTTAAATACTACTAGTTTTGAATACTAAAAGGCCACTAGTCAAAAAGGCAGTGGTAAAATGAATATGTTATTTGGTAAAACAGTTGCAAGTTGAATGCAATTCTGGCATTAGTAGTACTTAGTAAGTTGATATGGGTGATAATAAAGGTGATATTGGATGTGGGCTTTATTCTTTTCCAATCAGTGGTGAGTTCTGAAAGTTAATGGATCATGATCACTAATGTTAGGAGTTTCTGATGATTTGATTTTTGGTGTGTGCATGTATTAGGTCTAGTTGTTTTTTGATAAGCTGAGTTAAACTGAGGTCCACCAGGAAGCTAATGAGGTCATATCTGGAAGGGCAGAGGAAATTTGTTTTAAGGTCACTTAGGGTGAGTACATTACTTTTACCCTGTTTTGAATGAGAAATAGTTTGCATTAGGCTATTTACTAATAAGAAATACATGTCAATAGGGGTGGGGATGGGATAAACAGTAGTAACAGCGTAACATTTTTAGAAAGCAGTATAATTACAAGCAATAAGGCTATAGTGGATGATGTTGCTTTGATATGGTAATCACTGAAATCTATGGCACAGAGCATTGAATCATGACCTATGTTAGGACCTGGTCTGTCTAGTCTTATGTTGTATTGGGGAAAGCTGTCTTTGTTTATTAAGATAGGGCACTGGTCAGAAATTGCTGATTTCAGGAATATCCCAGGCTGTAACAATACAACTAAAGTTGATGGATGTCATAAAATAAATAGAATACATGAGGATCCAACAGTATAATACATATTTAACATAACATACGAACACAAGACTTTATGAGTTGAGTGATAGTGCATTATTAATATATACTGTAACAAAAGTTAATGGCCTTAAAAGGAGTATAAAGAAAGTAAGTAAAAAAAAAAAAATTGCACTTCATCTGCTTTACTGTATTTGTGTTTCTTCCTACTTTATTACCTTATTTTGCTTTTGCCTCTTCTTAAAAGTACTCAATTGAATTTATTCTGCTGCCTTTATTACTGCATGTTGGTAGCGTGATTAAATTGTAACTGTTATTCTAAGGCCCTTGGTTTAAGCACTTGGGCTTCAAACCAGTTGTTTTACATTAAGTAGGTTTGTGGTCTGCACTGTTGTGGCAGAACAGGTAGCATACACCCTTCTAAGTTGGGAACTGCTGATTGAAGGCTCGGTGTCTGTTATTCTAAAAGTGTATTAGTTCTGGGTTAAGCACTTGGATAAGAAGGTTTGTGGTCTGCACTCTTGTGGGAGGAGAGGCTAGAGTCTGCCCTTCTGAGCTGGGAATTTCTGGTTAAAGGCTTATTGCGCATGCATACTTGAACTGTTTCTTTCTGAAATCGGTATGCCTTGTTTGCTGTAGCATAGACTAGATTCTGGCTGGCTGGATCTAGCTTTGTTTGTATAACTTCTGCACTGATCCAGGCCGTCTTTTTTGGAGAAGGTTTCTCTGTACCCTAGTGGCAGGACTGTGCAGTTAGAACTTGTCTGATTGAAGACTGCTGGAACAGGGCTCAGTTTTAAGCTTTTTAACTGGTTAATTGGGTAAAGTGTTGTTTTGATTGTATCTGCTCTATTTTCTAGAAATATATATATATATATATATATATATATATATATATATATATATATATATATATATATATACTTGTTTCTCGCCTTTCTGAACTAGTATAGTCCAGTTTTCAGGTTATTGCTGAATCCAGGGCTGTGTTACAGGTTTCTATGTTGCCATACCTTACTTGGATAGAAGGAAGTTTCTCTGTTCACCTGTGAGAGAGGGGAGCTTTGAGCAGGCTATCTGTCCCTGGAAGTATGGTTTCAGCCCAGAAGTTAGTAGGTTATTGGCCATTTTGGGCTAATTTTGATTGTATCTGCTCTATTTTTTGAAAAAAATATATATACTTGTTTCCCACCTTTCTGAACTAGTATAGTCCAGTTTTCAGGTTATTGCTGAATCCAGGGCTGTGTTACAAGTTTCTGTGTTGCCCATACCTTACTTGGATAGAAGGAAGTTTCTCTGTTCACCTGTGAGAGAAGGGAGCTTTGAACAGCCTATCTGTCCCTGGAGGAGTAGTTTCAGCCCAGAAGTTAGTAGTTTATTGACCATTTTGGGCTAATTTCTATCTCTTTCACTTCCCTGCTATAAAAACCCCATTTGTGCAATTTATACGCTTGTATTCCACTCAGCAAGTGCCTTCCAAGTGTTTTGCAGAGTCTACAGCAGCAGAGAGACAAAAGAGTGACTTTGGAGTGATTAAGTATCATTTTTCTGCTTTTCTTGCTGTCTTAACTAACTTCGCCTAAAATGCCAGTTTTTTTAGCGAATCTGTGATTTAAAAAGTTTGTTATTGCTACATATTGTACTTATTTGCTGCCTGCACTTGAATTAAGTAATTTTTTGTGTTTAAATCATAATCATAAAGTGTGATAGCCTTTTCTGTGCATTTAAAGTGTTGTTTTGATTGTATCTACTCTATTTTCTGAAAAACATATATATACTTGTTACCGGCCTTTCTGAACTAGTATAGTCCAGTTTTCAGGTTATTGCTGAATCCTGGGCTGAGTTACAAGTTTCTGTGTTGCCCATATCTTACTTGGATAGAAGGAAGTTTCTCTGTTCATCTGTGAGAGAGGGGAGCTTTGAGCAGCCTATCTGTCCCTGGAGGAGTAGTTTCAACCCAGAAGTTAGTAGTTTATCAGCCATTTTGGGCTAATTTCTATCTCTTTCACTTCCCTGCTATAAAAATAGCATTTGTGTGGTTTTGTGCACCAGGCAGCACCATTTACCTAGAGTTAAACTATTCTTGGCTCCACGAAGTCTACTCTTCAATTTTTCACTTGGAACTAGACAAACCTTCAACTTTAGCACTCAAACCATTAATTTCACAGTCAATCACTTGCTTAAAACTCATAGCAAGCACTAATTAACCCTAGCACTAGACCCCTCTATATTGTTCAGAAGGACAAGGCTCTCTATTCGTCCCCACCAGCCAATCAGAAAAACAGCTTACTCTACCTATTCAGGCATGTCCAAAGGGCAGTTTCTGGTGTACTCTCCAGTCCAACTGGTGAATCTGGGCATTTTGAGGCAATGTTACAACTGACTCATGTACAGAGACAACCCTCTCCTCCTACCACCAAACACTAATATATGCGAGAGATGCAATTATACAGCCAAGATGGAGGCAAAGCTCTCTCAACCCAAGACTGGAACTGACAGTCAAGAGGAGAAGGGTAATACTTTCAACACACCACCAGTCTCACATAGACCTAATAAACCAACACCGGCAAATAACACACATGAATACATGAAAACATACTCGGAGGCTCTAAATAAAAATCTGCAAAAAAAAAAGAGACCTCCAAAGCAGACATCCAAGCAATCTCCACACCCCATCACCAATCATGAAACACATATTTCACATGATCAGTGTGCCACGCAATCACAGCCCTTAACGCAAAATAACATATCCAATACACTAGTAATAGGCGACTCTATAGTCAGGCATACTGATGTCCCACTAACTAGGCTGGACAAGGAGAAGGTTACAGTTAACTGCCTGTCAGGTGCCAGGATCTGCCACATAACACAAGCACTCAGGTCACTCCAGAACAAGTACAAATACAACTCTGTCATTGTCCATGTTGGTGTAAATGAACTGAGACGTACCTCCCTGGACTACATGAAAAGAGACATGGAAGAGCTCTCTGATCATGTAACCCAGGCCGGTACGACCCTGACCCTGTGTAGCATCCTGCCCTCACCAAGAATGATGTCACAGTATAAAGAAAAAATGATCAATTTCAACAATTGGCTACGTTTCTAGTGTCATTCAAAGGGGATCCAGTATCTGTCTGCCTGGGATGACATGCTCGACAAGCCACATTGCTTCGCAAGAGATGGCTTGCTCCTGTCATCCTTAGGCTTTTGAATACTGGCCAAAGCTCTTGCCGCCCCCATAGTGCCTTTTTTAGACAAGGCTCAAAAGACAAACCCACCACCATAAACAGTACAAGTAACCAAAAACTGAGGGTAATGCTACTCAACGCCAGAAGTCTAAACCTCAAAATGCATGCACTCGAGGCACTCCTCAGTATGGAGGACATCGACATCTGTGCAGTAACAGAAACCTGGTTTAAGGCACCTGAGAGCACCCCATCACTACTAGGCTATAACGCATACCATACCTTTCGGCCACAGAACCACAACCGAAACACAAAAGGCAGGGGTGTATCCATATTCATCAAGGATACCCACATCTCCAGGTTAGTGGTGCAGCACAATTCATCAGAGATCATCCATGTGCAACTAACAATGGGCAAAACTGCAATCCAAATTGTAGCTTGCTACAGATCACCCACCATGGCCCAGGACCCCCATTCCACATTTCTGGAGACTCTGGGAAATATGAAAGTCCTACCAAACACCTTAATACTGGGTGATTTCAATTACCCAAACATAAACTGGGAGAACTACTCAAGTACTAACTCCCTTCCCCAACGCTTCCTAGAATTTATAAACTCAAATGCCCTGGATCAACTGTTCAACATCCCCACCAGAGGGAACAACATATTGGCCCTGGTCATCACAAACATGGGCGACCAGTGTTCCACACTGGAGGTCAACCACTCGCTGGTTAGATCAGACCATAGACTAATCACTCTGGATATCCACATTCCGCCCCCACCTCCAATCAAGGAAACCACCATGAAAAACTTTTCAAAAGCAAACCATGTTACTTAAGACCGAGGTGGAAAGGTTCACAGCCCCCATGCTAAAGGGCAATGCTGTCCAAACTGCTGAAACCTTTACAAAGGCACTCTATGAGCATCTGCAGGAATTCATGGATCGTGCTATCCCAAGTAAAACCAAGACTCACTCCTCCAAGAAAAGGAAACCAGTCTGGTGAACCCCTGCCATAAACAATCTATACAACAGAAGGAGGAAACTAGTACAGAAAAGAGTAAATTCTCAAGAAGGAAAGACATCCCTGATCAGTATCAGCAAGAAACTATGATCCCTCATTCAATCATCCAAGGCTAGTTTCAAAAGAAAAATTGCCAATGACTCCAAAGATAACCACAAAGCATTCTTTAGCTATGTCAAGAACCTAAGTGGAAACTCTCAGAAGTGCTCTGAGTTAGTGAAAAATGGCACAAAATACACTGAACCGACTGATATTGCAAACATTCTGACAGGCAGGTTTAGTGCAAACTTCACCCCCCTCTCACCCCCTAAAGGGCCCATAAGCATACCAGAAGAATGTAGTACCCTGTCAATCAATGATGCACAGGTTAAAACAGCCCTATCCAAAGCCAAAAACACAGCTTTAATGGGACCGGACAGGGTCCCAGGCTGTGTCTTACAAGAGTTCCAAAATGAACTAACCCCTCACCTAAACACACTGTTCAAACTTAGCCTCTCTACAGGCTACATACCCATAGAGTGGCGCACAGCAACATTTATCCCGCTCCACAAAGGTGGCGCCACAACGGACCCCGGGAACTATCGTCCTATAAGCCTGACTAGTCTGGTCTGCAAGGCTATGGAACGCATCATCATGGAATTCATTAACAGAGACATTGGGAACCTCCAAACCTTGGACCCTACCCAGTTTGGTTTTGTTAAGGGCAGATAATGCCTCCTAAAAATGGTGGACTTCTTTGAGATGGTTACCAAGGCATTAGACGAGGGAAATGAGGTCCACACAGCCTACCTAAACCTCGCAAAGGCTTTCAACACCATTCCCCATTCTAGTATTATAGACAAGCTCACCAGCTTGAACATAAACCCCTACATCACGAGATGGGTTGCCAACTGGCTCATGGATAGAACCCACATGGTGAGAGTTGCAGGCTCTACATCTGACTCTAAACCGATTACAAATGGCATCCCCCAGGGCTCAGTCCTAGGACCCCTCCTGTTCGATATATACTTCTCAGAGGTACAGGCAAGCATAGGAGGACTATGGCTGACCAAGTTAGTAGACGACTGCAAACTAGGGGCCATAATTGATTCTTTGGCTGATACAGACACCCTTCAGATGGGTCTCACTGAGATGGATACCTGGTGTCAAAATCATGGCCTCAAGCTAAATGCCAAAAAGTGCATAGTCATCCCCTTTGGAAAAAACAAAATACCCGCTAACTACCATATAGGTGGTAGTCCCCTAAATACAGAAAATGTAATAAGGGATCTGGGGACCCAAGTAGATAGTAATCTCTCCTTTGATAATCATATTGCCAAGGTGGTTAGAAAATCCTTCTATGTGGCCCACCTAATCACAAAAGGGTTCGTATCTAGAACAAAAGAGGTTATTGTGCCTCTCTACTCATCACACATTAGACCCATCATAGAATACAACACCCCATTTGGGATGTACATTACAAGACACCTGCAACAGCTGGAAAGGCCACAAAAGTACCTCACCAAGAGGATTACTGGCCTCAAACAGATGCCCTATGCAGCCCGACTCAAGAAACTCCAGCTGTACTCAGTTGCATACCGCTTACTCAGAGGTGATCTCTGCCTGACATACAAGGCCATGTCCAACCCAGAATTGATGGACATGCTCCACCTAAAAAAATACAAATCCCAGAGAGCCACATGCTCTAGAGATATAAACCTCACCACAATGATAAATAGGACATGCTGGATGGATAGATTCCTTTCCCAGAGACTCCCCATGCTTTGGAACAGGATTCCAATATACATCAGGCAGAGCCCCTCACTAACACTCCAAGAGAAACCTTGACGGGTGGATGGGAAACAGAAAATTTACCCTGGGGATCACTTCACTGGCTCTGCTGGACAGTGGCGCAGGGAACTAATGGCTCTGCTGGACAATGGTGCAGGGAACTGATGGCTCTGCTGGACAGACGCACAGGGAACTAATCTAAGGGGTGGCAAAAGCCAACACATTGTGGCTACGCTTATAAACGTCCTTGAGCAGATAGCCTAGTACTTAGCTATGAACCTATAAGTGCAAAACAAAATGTCTCTATAAATATGTGAAAACAGAAGATAGATTGGCTCATATAAATATTATTAATCCATGTAGCATGATTGCACTCAAAGAAATGATATAGACATGTTCAATAGTAAAAACTGGAGTTTGTCTTTCTTACTTGAGTCCTTGCTGATTATTTTATTTCAGAGTATTTAACTATATCTGACTCTTTAACACAACAGCTAATGAAGTTTGCAGATGACTGCAAACTAGGAGCCATAATAGAAACTTCTAATGATGTGGACATCCTACAAAAGGGCCTCACTGAGGCAGATGCCTGGTGTCAAAGTCATGGCCTGAAGCTCAATGCCAAAAAGTGCATTGTCATCCCCTTTGGTAAAAACTCTGTACCCATGAAATACCACATAGATGGTAGTCTACTTAACACCGAAAGTGTGATAAGAGACCTTAGGACACAGGTGGACAATAGTCTCTCTTTTGATAATCACATTGTCACAGTTGTCAGGAAATCTTTCTATGTGGCACACCTCATCACAAAAGGTTTCTCATCCAGAAAAAAGAGGTCATTGTTCCCCTCTACTCATCACACATTAGACCCATTATAGAGTACAACACTCCTTTTGGTATGTACCTCACAAGACATCTACAACAACTGGAAAGGCCACAGAAATACCTCACAAAGAGGATTACTGGCCTCAAACAGATGCCCTACGCAGACCGTCTCAAAAACTCCAGCTTTACTCCATCACATATCGCCTACTCAGAGGCGATCTCTGCCTAACATACAAAGCTATGTCAAATCCAGAGCTGTTGGACATGGTCCACTTAAAGAAATCCCAATCCCTCTGAGCTACACACTGCAGGGAAATAAACCTTGTCACCACAATAAACAGAACATGCTGGAGGGATAGATTCCTGTCCCAGAGACTTTCCATACTCTGGAACAGACTACCAATCTATGTCAAACAGAGCTCTTCATTAGCACTCTTCAAGAAAAATCTTGATTGGATGGGAAATAGGAAATTCACCCCGGGGATAACTTCTGTGGCTCTGCTCGACAGGGGCACAGGAAAATAATTTTCTTGGGTGGTGTAAGCCAGGGTACCTTTTTGGCTAGGGTTATATAGGCCATGGGTCCAATAGCCTAGTACCTACCTATGAACCTATGAACAGCTTTTACTAGTATGATCTTCTGATCAACTGTGTTCATACAGAAAAATGGCTTTAGGGAATTGCTGCACTTGATCTTCCAGTCATCCAGATATAACATGGATACACATATTTTTCTCAGGACAGTCTTCTGTTAAACAAACAAACAAACAAACAAACAAACATTTCCAATAGAGAGGAAATTGCCTTTATTCTTAGATAAGAGGTTGGAGATTTTTTCTGATTCAAAACTCAGTTTCTATACAGAGAGATGTGTGAAATCCAAAACATGCTCCCAGGTTAAATAATTCTAGTAATGTACACCAATATGTCAAATTGTCTGGACTTGGAAAATACATTTATCAAACTCTCTGATGTGTAGGATTGATAAGTTGTGCATTAAGCAACTGAACACTGATGAAGTTTAAGGTGAACTGGTGACCTTGCAAGGGGTTTATACTCCTTTACCAACTTAATACAGATGCTATACTACATGTTTATATGCATTTTCTTACACTTTTTTGGACATTACACTGGATGGCTGTATATCTATTCCCAAACTCAATCTAACTAACTAACTAACTAACTAACTAACTAACTAACTAACTAACTAACTAACTAACTAACTGTGCCCATGTTTCCATAAATAACGTAATAAATGTTTGGGTAAGAAAGGCTATTGCATGCTTCTGTATGTGCACTTTTAGTGTAGAACAGATTAACAAAGCCTCATTTTTATGGACACAGTATATATGGTTGAATGTAGCTGAATTGTTCTTGAAAATGTTTAGTGATATTGGTTGGTGTAATTATTTATTTAAAACATTAAGGAGATAAATAAATAAATAATGTCTAAAGTAAGACTGTTGTTAACTGAGGGCTAGGTTTGGGTTTAGGTGATGTTTATTTGTTACTTATTATTAATTTTCTTTCATTGAAATGGCAAGTCCTATTGATTATGTTCACTTCAAACCTCTTTGCTATATACACATTAATTATATAAGGCAAACCCATAACCAGATTAATGGACTCTTTTGAGCATGGTTATACATGCAAAGAGCCTTATTTTTATAATTTTATATACAGTGCTTTCTTATGTATAGATGAGTAGATATACAGAAAATAAACAATATGATGCCTGCAATCTGAGATGAGGCAGAGTAGAGTGCCATAGGAAAAGAATATGTACGGAGTTGTAGCTCAGAGGGGTAATACATTGCTCACGCGTTTTCTAAGTAAGCATGTGATTACAAAAAGGCAATAGAACAGGTCAAAAGAGTTGATTCTTAATGGAGTTGGAAGTAGAGGGAGTGTTGCATGCTGGGAAATTTTAATGTAAAGTGTCATCAGCTAAATGTGTAAATCTAAGACCTAATTATATGATCAATGTTGTATTGGGAAAGTAAAATTTTGCAACATTTCAAGTCATTGCCATCAATGTAGTCAGAGCATTTTAACCTTATATTGGATAGCCTTCATTTAACTTCTTTCTACCATTTCAGATGTAAATTAAGTTTAACAATCGTGCAGGTTTCATGATGAGTTTCATTCAATATAAGAAAAAGGGGTTGGAATAATAACAGTGCTTTTAATTTACTGTGCCATTATTTCTAAACTAAGATTCTCAAGTATAGTCAGGCATATCCACTACTGCTTTAGACTGTTTTGTGATAAAATATTGCTATTGGTTTTTGGATTGTATATAGCTCAGTAAATTATGAAAATTGGATAAACTGTTAATTAACAGAACATTTCTTTATCTTTTGAGAAGAAACATGGATTTCAAAAAGGTTTTACTCCATGAGTAAAAGGCTTCAACATCATTTCTGCATATTTTGTCTCAAATTTGTTATTCACCCCATAAAATTACATCCAGCTAAACTACACTCAGCTTAAAATGTGCAGAAGCAGGTAAAAAAATCTATAGCAGATACATTGCATAGCATAGACCGTAGGACCTGTGTATTGAAGTAATAAAATCAGAAAGAAATACGTGAACTTGAAATAAGAAAATATGCAACACACACACACACACACACACACACACACACACACACACACACACACACACACACACACACACATACACACACACACACACACACACACACACACACACACACACACACACACACACACACACACACACAAACACACACGCACACACATCTGTCTTATTATCTAAAATTTGTTTTTGCAATGTGCTATATATATTTCAGGAGTGGAAGTGACTACAATCAAGTGAAATGAGAGGAAGCAATGATATTTTACTTTGCATTTGTCCTTCAGTGAAACCAGATGCATCTGCTACAGTTAAGTACATAACATTTTATATTGCTTCATTGAATAATCTTTTTTCTAAAAGCCATACACAAATGCACACCCACTAGTATAAATACTCATATGCACAAATAGACTCAGACACAAGAAAACTTTCTTTTTCTTTGTAATAATGCCACCTCTGTGTCAACAACATGCATACTTCTCATCTACTGTGTACTCATTGTACATAATCTTTTTCCACATATAAATATCTTTTATTGTGCTAGGTTATGGATCCTTTTATGTTAATGGTAGAACTATTCCTGAATACGTTGGCTATTTTCTGTAAAGTGTTTCCAAACACAGAACATTTGGGCCCATTATGTAAAGGCATGTTATTCTTTAGAAAGAAAAAATAATGTTGCATATTTTTGAAATTACCCCTGAAATATGAAAGACAGTGATGAATTTTAATGTCTTGATTTTGGGAAATATGCATTGTGTGTCTAAATATATTGCATGTCTAAATACCATGGCACAAGCTTCATGTTTCTGTGCTGCTGACTTTATCTATAGAGAATGAATAACATAAATGAAGCTGGCATAAAATACCTTCAACAAATGAATGTGTGAAAACATGACCTTGTTCGTATAAAACTACATTGACTAGAATTTATGTGAGGCATTGCAGGAATATAATAATAAAAACAATAAATTGAAGGACTCCAGAAAATTCAATTTAAATGCTCATTAATAGTGTAAATGCAGTCACATTTATCTTTTATATAACCATGATATGAATGCATATTGGATTTGTGCTTGTTCTGATCAGGAAGCCATTACAGGCATTGTAACAATGATAACCTTTTTGTAACTGCCTCATGCCAGCTGTTTACAGCATCTGCATGCTTGTAAAACATGTCAGAGACAATAAAAGATTGTGTTTTAAATAAAGAACCAAAAATGAAGATAATAAGATGTCATGGCAGTGAAGGATATGAGAAGACTATACTTGGAGCTAATGTTCGTAGAAATGGCTGTGCACATCATAGGGCACATGAGAAAGAAATTCAGGGGGTGAATTCAAAGGACCCTAATGAAGTTTTAATGAGGTGAATGAGTCTAGCAGAGAACATCATGTCTGGCAATGTGATAATTAATACAGTGATTCTAGAGGAAATGAGATTGTTCTTTAGCACAGTTTCTTCCTTAATAAATGTTCTCTTTTAAGATGGCAGTAATCATGCTTCAATGTTACAAATCTGCTGACTGAACTTTAACTGTGATTGTCCACATGGTTATACTATGTGAACTGGCCAGGCAAAATAAAAAGACCATTTGAGTGAACATTTTCAGTTTACAAGAATTCACTGTACAAGTTCATGAAACCAATAGTGCTTACATAAAAATGAGCATTTAGTGCATATTGAAATACTGAAAAGGTATTCAAATTTATAAAATAGCTCTTGTGTTAATGCTAGATCTCATAGTTCTGCCACCTGTGAACAAATGAGATCAAAGACTTTTGACACAGAGATACTGAATCCTTGTAAAGTCTGTATGTGCTGTGGTCTGTTGGAAGTGGGGACATTTACTCACATTTTTCTGATTTTGTTATTTTGTTCTTTTGTTGTAAGAATTATTGTATCAATAAAATCAATTAATTAATAGCATGTTAAAAGTAGTTATGTTTTCAAGATGATACCTATATCATATCCGTTTCAGGATAAAGAATAACTTCAGTTATCAGGTGATGGACTCTTAATTTGATGTGCCATAAAATGTATATTGTACATGATGTTTGACTGTCACTGATTTATTTTATAACTGACAGAAATGCAAAGATTGATGATGCAAGTAAAACAGCACCAAGACCATTTGTTTGTCCATCTGTCCCTTCTTCATATAATGTTGAATCAAGTATTTATTGTCTAACTTCTGTCTAAACTTTTCATTCATCTGGGTTTCATTTTACTTATCAAAAGCATTTTGAGCAATTTTAGCAAATGACCAGTAGTCAATAGATATCCAGCAAAATGAAAGAGAAGACAGTTTTTCTTGCACTCCTTTGACTATACTTCTAGTTTGCCATTATGACTTCATTTTGTTCAGTATATACTTTTTATCTTAATGATTTTATACCCATCTCCCAGTATTTTCTTAAGGAGGTGCATATCTTTTTTTCTTTTCTCACCTTCTCAGAATACTTTTATTCTGCATCCTCCATCATTTCTGATGCACTCCCCTGAACCATCACCATATGTAAATCTATCAGTGAAATGCAACCTGAAAGAATCAGTTTAGAATGTCTTATAAAATGACCTGCTGTTAACTCTTCCTCCTCTTACAAGGTACCTGAATATTTTTCTGGATTCCTTTGCATTTTAGGGTAATCATTTTCTTAAGTGATGGTTTCTCTTATTATTTCTGCGTCTATGAACTTTTATTCTTTGATTTTATGACTCAAGTTCATGCTTCTTATTTGACCTTTTCAGGCTTGCAGGGCAAAGGTTGGTTTCATCTAGCAAACTGAAACATTATTCATTGGGAGGCAATGTGCCAACTATCTTGCTTTTACTTTGAGGAACACTGACCTTAGGCAATCCACAAATGACTATCATGAGACTTCATAGGATCTTACTCTCTTGAGATGTCAGCAACAGAAATCAAACAAATGTAAAGTTTAGCAACTATAACATAAGTTATAGAATCCATCAGCAATTCATTTATCTGTTTTTCTGCTACTTCAGTGTAAAGAGTTCTTACAAATTACTTTTATGCTCGTCTACATTTAGACTTTTTCATAGAAGATAAACATTTACCCAAAGTAGAAGGCCACACAGAAATGCACAGAAAGGAATAATTTACATTCTTATCTCATATGAGAGACATTTATTCTTTATACTAGACCTATGTTGGTAACTTTGTTCTTCATGTGTCCCATTACTAGCCCACATGGTATGGTTGTATATTTAAAATTTACCTTGTGAATAGTCAATTGACAGTTCTAGTTGACATACAGAGTGTCTGGACATACACAGTCAGTAGTTATTGTGTCAACATTATGTTCCTGTATATGCTTTGTGCATGTAACATTTATGAAAAAACATTTTTTACAAAGCATTATGTCAGTTGTTCCTGCGCATATTGGGTATGCAATTCTTTTATGATGCTGTTTAAGTCAAATTTCAGTTTCTTCTTCTTCCTGTTCAGGACAACCACCATCGCCACCATTATCATCATTTTGTTGATTTTTTTTTAATATTCTGGTTCTGTTGATTGTACAGGTCCGAGATGGAGGGTGTCCCCAGCTCTTTCCAAACACTTGGGAAGATAACTACATACTCAGTCAGAATCCATGTCTGCTTTTGTGCCTTATTATAGACATGGCTTCAGCATTTAGGTGTATGATAGGTGTCATGATCCCACAGTTCCTGTGGAGAACCACAAACACATGTTTTTGGCAAATGATATCGATCTTCGTTAACACACCGTCTATGTCTTTTTTGTAAAAATTGAGAATAGCATACAAATTTAGCACACGCTCACCCACTAGAGTGAAGCATTCAATTAGACCACTTATGAACCATTTTTGTAATGCACATATTCTGAAAATGCGTGAATCTGGCACACTTCAGGATTCTATTTTGATTGCTGAATAAGATTATCATCTGCAGGGAATGCAAACTGACATTTCTGAGAAACCAGCCTTTCTAGTTTACAAACAGTTCACTATTTTGAAAGACGATAGTGTTGTAAGTACAATGAATTCCACCATGTAGTTTTCAGAGGTGTACTGTGTAATATAACCCTTCCATGACAATGCACTATTTGGCTGATGGATATGAGAACTTGATACATTACCTAGTAGCACTGCAGATGACACTCAGGAATTTATCTGGAATTAAGGAAGGTGTAATCTGGAACATCCCTTCTGTATCACCCATATGGCATGTTTTTCAAGAGGCCATTATAACTGATAATAAGTATATGGATTTCCTCATCATTTATGTGCTGCCATAAGGGGGTGCAGACATGTTAAATACAGCCTGCACCAACTCCATCTCCAGGTGATAGCTATCAATGACTTCATGGTCAAACAGCTAGTCCAGTTAGAGCTGATTAAAGGGCCAGATTGACTGCTGTCTGAATGCTGCCTGTAGTAAGCTGACCTCTGCCTTTTACCCATCAGAGCATTTGCCAAGGGTACAGTACTCAAGTCAAATTATGGCATTTGCCTGTCATACAAATAATTTCTGGTATGTTCTGTTAATTTTCTTTCTACCTTGGAAGTGCTCAGTGCTTCAGCTTATAATTTCAAAATTTCATATATGGCTGCATCAGCTAAGGAATGTACTTCATTTGTATTTAGCAATCAGATACATTCTTTCATAATTTCAACTGTTTTGACAATATTGTTTATATTTACAACTTTAGTACAGCAGACATAACAACTAGGCCTAAGTGTATCTTTTTAATATCTGTTCCAATGTATTCTTCTCTGTAAATATATCATGACTGAAAATGGTCTCAATGTTCCAGTCTACCTACTAGTTTTAGATAGATTGATAGATCAATTAATAGATAGATCAATAGATGGATGATAGGTAGATTGACAGACAGACTAATGGGTAAGAAAACAGAGAGAGAGATGCTGGAAGAAAATTATATTTACTCGACAAATAAATACCTTGTATATTTTGTTGTAATAATATGGAAATGTAGTCAATGTATGTAGGCCCTTGTTTATTCGTTCAGTTATCCGCAGTGGCAAGTAATGCTTTGGGCAAGTAACTTTGAAGACATTTTGTTCAACAACATCATTTTGTTACTTTAAACATTTTGCTTAATAACACCTTTTGTTAATTTGTAAATATTGTTCAACAATGCCCTTTTGCTTCTTTTTTAAATTTTGGTGAGTAACTCTCCTTGGTGCAGACCATCCACCTAATGTCTTTAAGTCATTTTTCCATTATATAGATATACTCAAATCATGTGACTTCCGTTTGATACCTTATTTTCTGCAACTGCACATGCATATAATCTGTTCTTTTTTTACTTATGAAATAATTGAGAAAACATACACATGCATATATTCAATAAAGTTATTAGCATGGCCATTTGAAAATGGAAAATAACAACAAAAGTGAAAAAGTCAATATGAAAAATCTGTTTTTGCTCATGAAAGCGGATACTGTATTGCATTATACCAGAAAACATGAAAAGGCATGAAGGAGATATTTTATTTTATCAGAGGTTAATTTAAAAGCAAGATTTCAATGAACTGTGAGTGTGCGACTCTGTTACAACATTTAGTTCTTACCGTCTGTATTGCTGAACTTGCAGTAATAAATTAAATATGCAGTTTCATTTGAGTGCTAATAAGTGACCAGCTAATTACATGCTAAACATCTCTGAAAATACCCTGTCAAACTATAATGCTCATCCATTTCCCATAAAAATCATATGTTGCATCAAAGTGCTCACTCTGTCTAATTTGTAGGAAATGTATGCCAGTTTCCAGTTTCAAAGCAATCTTGAAGAACTTATTTTATGATAATATAAAACCTAGTGCTCCCAGGCAGTGTTATTCCACTGGTAATTTAATGTGAACAGACAGTCTTCTCAATGAAAACTTGGAATGCAGTCTAGAAATGTAATCCTCAGTTTTATTTTTTAATTTAAATTTATACTATAGCCGGAGGTACAATGACATGATACAAGCATAGTGCTTATTAAGCACGATGGAGCTGTAAAGATTTACTGTAGATCATAATTGTATGCTGCAGATGATAAAACTGACAGCTTCTAGTTTTACAAGTACATTCACATAAGTACTCCATTATAGTGAAAGTTGATGTTCAGATGGAACTCAGTTGTTTAAGATGGTTAATAGAGGCTTACATTACTTAGTTTATCAAGAGCTAGGAAGTTTTTCTGTCACTATAAAAACATAGTTTTATGACACATTGCCAATTACGTACTGTTAAACAATCTATGAAGCCATTTGTTGCTGTTAATACACAGAAAGGAGACAGCTCTGTGGCAAACAGGGATACAACTCAGACTATGCTGCAGGTGATAGAAGTTTAATGATGTTCAGGTGCCTAGAGGAGGAAAGCGGGAAGGACTGCAGTAAGCAGTTGCTTCTGGTTCATCCATCTTGAGGGAAGGAATGTAGCAATGACTTGCCATAAGGATGCCAACTAGTGGGACCACTAGGTGTTACTTGGAGTACAAGCCTCTTGTGCTGTCATAGTGCATCTTACACTACTAGCCAAAGGGAACTCATCATATGTAGCTGCATGCCTTTGGCAGATAACCATGCTGCCACTGAAATTAAAGGTGGTGCTGTAAGTGGCAGACAGACTGCTACCCCCTCCAGACTAGCAAGCTGGTCCAGTCCCTACCATCTGATACTCTCTGTGGAAAGGAGAACTGATTTGGATTTTCTGGTAGAAAGAAATACATCATATTGATCTTGCCTAGTCTGGAAAGGCTAATATACCCTTGGAATTAATGGCCTGATTGAATACTGTTAGTGGTACCACTGGGCAAGACCTTAGGGGACACAAAAAAATCTACAAAAAGGAAAGATAAACACTTAATAATGACTTTCATATTTACTGTATTTATTTGTTCAATTTTGAAATAACCAAATTTTATTAATAAAAAAGTAGCAATTATTTATCACTTCAGTAACATACTGGTGAACATAATTAGTTAACCTACATCTAGTGCAGTCAATGACCGAAAAATTTTTATGAGGCATACAAGGTGGACATATAGAAGGAAATTAATACTATTTATATCTTACAGGAAAATGACTTCCTCCAGACAATTAAACATGAAACTAAGAAACAAATCCCATAGACAATTTCCCAAATATTCAGTTAACATACAGGTAATATATACTCAGTAACGTAACCATCTTACAAGGTATACCTGTTAGGTGTACAGAAGAAATGGAGTAATGTTTTTAATTTCATGAGAGGTAATTTTTTCCTTTTAAAAATTCAACATTAATCTAAAGAACAAACAGCACTGACGATTTGCAAAATATATGGACAAGAAGCCTTAGTATGCTTTAAATACCTATTTGTTAGATTAAATAACATTTTTGTAATTGTGTATATCAATTTATGTTCTACTGTGAGATCAGATCATTTGCTAGTAATACATAACTTGACTAGGGAAGCCATCACTTGTGTAATTATTTTAATATGCATGCTTTTGTGTCCTTGGAAAATGTAAAACTGTTTCTAATATAGATTTATGCACAGAAGTTTGGATGAAACCAAATTTTTGGATAACTTCTAGCAGTTTGTGTGTATATATTTGATGACTGAAAATATGAAATAGGCTAACTTCTTCATCTTTGGAAGTCTGTAAAGGAGTGAGATAGTTTTTCCATATGATGGTAATTTGGCTGTGGGTTGGTGTGCCTTATATAGCATCATCATTTGATTATATATTAGTGTCACAAAACTATCTATGTATATGCATTTTCCCTTATCATTGGCTGCTGTAGTTATACTCCGACCCTTGATAGGGTTTCTGGTCAATAATTAGGTTTTCAGTATTCTGAGAGCTCCTCCCATTACAGCATTCTTATGCAATTTATTGATGCTAGTCTTTTCTTGCTAAAGTAAGTTGTACATGAACATTTTCTTCCATTATAGCATTCTTGTGTACCTTATTGGCACTAGTCCTTTCTTCTTTAGGTAAGTTATATGTGAGACTGAACATTCAGTTTAGTTTTCGTGGTAGTTCATCAATACTACAAACTACTTTAGGTGCATTCTTCTGGTGAAATATATTTGAAAAGTGTATTGGGGACTGACATTTGTCAAGAAAGTGGTATTTTGTTGCTGTCTTATCTTCTATTATACAGTCATTGGTGTTTTTCTTTTCTAGTAGTATAAAGAGGAAGGGGTGTAGCATTTCAACAGGCTGTAATATGTTAGAGTAGCATTGTGGCAGAGTTATCTGGTACCCTGTGCATTTTCAGAACTGGTGTTTCTTCTGAAATTGTAGCACCTTCAGCTCAGCACTTCAGACCAAATTGCAAATGCAGTATCAGCATTAATTTATGAGGCATGATATTCTCATGGCTTCATAAAGAAATGTGATTAGTGCACTCCCACACCATCAGCTCCTTCATATTGCAGTCCCCTAACAGCTTGCACCAAGGCCAGGCCCCCTCCTTTGCCTAGCTCTATTAATGGCTCTGTGTTAGAGTTTAATCATAAGGCTTGACACAACCAAAATTCTGTATATAGGCCTATCCACTCCATTACCTCCTGACATCTTTAATAAGTTGTTTTATCAGAACTGGAAAGATATAGAAGATGTCTTTAAAATGTAATCATATAAGATTTACGTTAGTAGATACGTGGCTAGACCTTAACATTGTTAGCCATGGCAGAACTCTGTTTTAGTCTTGTTTAATTTCCCTACTCACAATGTATTTTAGTTTTTGAAATTAGGTATTTCACCCTTCTTTGAATTTTTGTTTTTTGAGTTTCTTGATATTATCTGTCATTGTTTTTTTTTCAAAAGAAAAATTTAGAAACAGATTTATGAAGGGCTGTAAAAAGTATTATCAAGTTTGACTAATGTAGTTAATAATCAAATAAAAGATATTGGGGAATATGTTTATTTTAATGATGGAGGACTTGGCCATAAGACTAAACTTCATCTTCAACTCTCTTTATAAGTTAGTCTTTATTTTGGTAATGTTTTTTTCTGCTAAATGGAGTACCAAAAGTAGTTAGAAATGAGGATTTGCGATCAAGCATCACTTGCCAAAATGAATTATTTGCATCCAAAACAGAGAAAACTGTGGCATTCGGTATTAGGGCTACAACCTCTTTGACTGTGTGCATTGGATGATACTGTCTTTTAATGCTTTGTTCAGATATCTTGGATCAATACATATTCTGATTTCATCTGAGCCTTTTTTGTGAGCTGCTACCATAGACGATGCCCATTCAGTTGGTTCTGTGACTGGACAAATCATACCTTACAGCACCATTTTATCCAACTGAGTTTTAACTTTATACTGCATAGTTATTGGGACTCTTCTTGCTGCTTTGACTACAGGAGTGACCTCTGGATATAACTTAATGGAATACACAACTGGAAGTTTGCCTAACTTGTCATCTAAAACATCATACTCTTAGAAAATGGGTTCAGAAAAATTAGAACTCAGAAATGTAATTACATGATGGACGTCTTTAGCAAAATAAAGCAGATTCATTCTTAAACTATCTTTGAGACCCAGTAAAGATTGCACTGGTCTTCAGACTATATAGAACAACAAGTTGTAACAGTTCTCGGCCAAATAACATGAAAGAATCACTAAACCTTCGGTATGAATATCTTCACCTCCATAAGCAACAAATCTCACTCCTGGTTAGATTGAGTTCTTCGTTAGTTCTCACTTTAGCAAATGTGTCTGCTGATACAACATTACACTTTGAACCAGTGTCTACTTTGAGCTCAATAGATTTTCCATAAATCTGGACAGTACAAAACACCTAGCTTCTTGTTAATAAATTCACTGCATCAACTCTTTCATCAAGCACTGATATACCATCTACATAGGAAGCTGACTGCTTTAACTCTACTTGATCAACTTGTTTCTTTGTGTGACCTTTCTTTACAACTGTGCGAGCCTTACTTAATTTACAAAACTTTTGGAAGTAATTCCATTTTTTTACACTTGTAGCATTGCTGACCTTATGCTAAGCACTTCTCTCTTTTAGACTCATGTTTGCACCACAATTGCGACAGTTAACAATAAAGCTGGACTTGGGTTTTGCTGATTCATGCTTGTACTGCATTGGGCTGGAGCATACTTCTTTCTTAGAACTTGCTGGAAAGCTACGTGTCTTCCGTGGAAATCTGGTAGCCACCACATGCTTGGGCTTACTTTTGTCTGCCACATTTTGCATACTATATACATTTGCTGTGGAGCCAACTGAATTCATGCTCTTGTCACTTGCAAGCATACTCATGTGCTTTTCTGTCAGCTCATGGATTTGACAAATATGAATGGCTTTATTCAATGTTAAATCACTATTACAAAGCAAAATCTTTCTCACAGGAGCACTGTTAATACCACATACAAGCCTGTCCTTTATCAGCTCATCTTTTAAGTCACCAAACCAACACGTTTTAGCTCTGTTTCTCAAATCATTTATGTAAGCTGCAAATGGTTCCCCTGGTTTCTGATCTCTCATGTAAAATAAATGCCTCTCTAATGTAATATTTGTTTGAGGGTTACACATTTCTCTGAACTTGTGCTTCAAACACTCTGGGTCTTCTCTTGATTCAACCTGTACAACAATATGATGATTTTCACTTTCTCCTTCATATGAACACTCTCTCCCTATGGCCTCAGACCCAGCTAGGTTTAGCAAAATGAATGCCCTGGTGCATGCATCTCTATCTGCATAAGCTACTGTATAAAAATATTGTACTCTTGCTCAAATATTCTCCAGTTCTCTGCAATATTCTGATCAAACACAAGTGGTAGGGGTTTTCGAAATCCATCTGCCATATTAACACATACTAGCGAAGGGTTTGCAAATAAGCACAACCATACACTCATGTACATATTCCAGAAACCTATGCCAGCATTTGTGTCTGAATTTGTTTGTTTTGAGCTTTTTGAAATAATGTTAATGAACAAACTCTTAGTACCTTTGAATAACTGGACTTTGGGAAATAAACTTCTGGGCGGTTTAACACTCTTGTAATATTGTTTGGAAGGCTAAATGCTAAAGTCATCTACCATCATTTGGCTAAAGCCATTTATCATCATTTTAAGAAACATCCCAAACAACTTTATGATGCGAGTGAAATAAACTCTTGTGCACTGTAATATTTTTGTAATATTGTCTTTTGCAATAAATCAACTCTTAGTGTAAGAACCATATCTAATAACTGCACAATGTGAATAAACTGGACCTCTCTTGTTCAAAACTCAATAACATTTCAAAGTAGTTGCACTTTGTGAATAACTGCATACAGCACACTGAAATATCTCCAAAATGGTGATACCTTGCTAAGCAACTATTTACAGTTCAAGAAACACTCTGTAATGGTGGCACTTTGCAAACAGACACACCCAGCACAAGAAACTTTTTGAAATGGCTATACTTTGACTGTATTTCATGAAATAGTTGCACTTCACACACAATAAACTCTTTGAAACACATGCACAGTAATAAGCACACACTGTAAGCACTTTTACACACTTTGAGATACTTTGAATAATTTTAATTACACCCTTGATACAATATGAAGTCATATTTATGCCAAAACATAGCACTTTGCCAAAACGCATGCAGTCGCCTTGCTTTATTTTTGCTTAATGTGCACTTTTTTCTCTCATTTTGCCTTATTATATTCATTTTGCTCATTTATGCCCTTTTTATGCCCGATGTACTTTCTTGTGCTGTTTTTACTCTAAACATGCCCAGTTTTGTTTTGAACACACTCACTTTACTTTAAACATGCTCATTTTATCTTTAAACATGCTTGTTTTGATTTATTGTTAATCTTTTCAACAAATACCTTTATTTTAAACATTTCTTTTTAGCCAACAAACTTTTTTGTGCCTTCCACTTGCTCAGTAATGTTGTTTGTGTCCTTGTAATGTCCTGTTTTATCTCGTTTATCACATAAACAGTTTGTGCTACTTCTCTTTACCTTTGATTCTTTTCTGGCTCTTTTTGTGCTTGTTTCTCTTGGTTTCACCTTCACTGTCATCTTTGTACCTCATGGCACTGGATTTCATTCTCTTCTATCCCAGTTCTGACACCATGTCACTCTTCTACTTTGGACACAATAGAAGAGTCTTCATGGGTTCTGTTCAAACAGCTTTATTCTATACAAACACATCACTATAAACATTTACTGACTTTAACTTAAGTAACTTATATACAAACTAACAACTGCAATCATGCATGCTCTCACCATGTCTGCTCTTACAAAATGGCCCTAGGGAGTGCACGTGTCTGGAATTTATATGTGCACGTACAGCCTTGACATGCTTCTTAAAGATACAGCACACTTCACTTGCAATCTGATCTACAGGGTCCATAGGTGTTGATATATACAGCTATCGAATTAGTTGACTGAACTGTATAGATATTTCAAAAGAAATGGTATGACTACTCAAATTAATGCTTTATATACATCAAAGCAGAGGTTTGCTGATTACCCAGAGTGTTTCATCATGATATAAAGTAAGTTCTAATTTGAAGTTATTATCTTGTGTCTGTCTACCATCCTAAAGCTTGAGTGGGAAAAATGTTATGATCAGAGGGATGACAAATATCAGCTGGCCAAGATGAAAGAAAAAATTTTAATGTTTGGGTGGAAGCTCATTATTCCTGGTAAGAATGAGCCAAGTTTAAGAATAAAGACAGTCATGGACTGAATCATATGTTTATCATTGACTCATTTGTTTTTATTTCTTTGAAAACATTGGTCAGCATTAATTTGTAAAAGGATGCTTTAAATCTATTCAAACCTGAAGCCTTCTCTACTTTTAGTTCATCTGTGATATAGATTACATTTTGTTTAGTCATTTATTTTATAAGAAGGGGTTACAATTTGTTCCACAGTGGAGGCAAACTAGATATTCTGAAAATGTTCATTGAATATTTACACTTTTTTCCTGGGGTCTGTTTCATGGCCATTATTGTTATATATAACACTAATGGAAAATTTTGGTCTGGACAAAAACTTTGAAGGAAGTTGACCTCATTCTGCATAACCATTTAAGGCACACTGTCACAGTAGGAGAAGTGAGCTGAAAGTGTGAATTGTAACTTAGTTTGCAATTCCCTGATTCCTGAAGCAAGTTCCTCATGTATTTATTTTGCAAGTTGTGAAGCCATTTATTTATTTCCTTTTCTAATTAAGTAAAGTATTCTGTTATTTCATTTTATTATAAAAGATAAAAGTTGCCCTGTCTGTACAGCTTTAAATGTCCCTTGTCTTATGTCCATCTGGAATGTGTCATTTGTTTGTGATTTTTTTTTTAATTATTGGATAAGAGTTAAAATCAATTTACATATCACATTACCTTCTTGGAAGCTAGGTTCAATCTCCAGCTTTTGGTGGTGGTGGTGTTCTAACCTGACAGCATTATGTGGTTTAGGCCTCAGAGTGGTCTAAGAAGAGTCCTGGGTACTAAGTGATTTCCTTAATATTTGGAAGTAAGGCTGATTTGATTAAGAATAAGCTAATATACTACTATCAAATGTGCATATTAGCAAAAATGTAAATACTTTTGTGAGGATGCTTTGTCTGAAAGAGACCTGTCAGATTATTTCTCTCAGTGATACTATTTCTGCTTTGTTGTCCACTGTAGATGCATGTAACATAGCTAACTCTCGACACTCTCACATGCTTGTATTAAAGTTACATAATTGTTTGAGTGTGTGCATTAGTATATGGAAGAAGAGTGTTTTGTTATGGCAGCATATGTATATTTAACCTAGCAGACCCCGGGATTCAAGAAGCTTGGTGCAAGGACGGTTTTAACTTTGCGCCGAGCGTCCTCACTACAGATGGTGCAGCAGTGCCATATGAAAATCTATGAGGGCGCGCCACCACTCCCTCAATGTGCACAGGAAACGTGTGCGAGTGCAGGGGGCATGTACAAGTCCTCTATGGTGGTGTAAACATGCCCCGACAGTTGCAAAACCTACTATGCCTACTAGTAGAGCCCGCCTCTAATAGTAAGTCTGTAATTCAGTGTCTGTGGATACCGAAATGTATGCTAAGCATACAAGAGTGTCCACGAACAGTGAAATAAAATCAAAGTAGTAAACACACAAGCACGTAGTGGAATGTTGAGCCCTATCCCTAGAACTTTCACAATTAAATTCCCCGTGTCCCTATTATACATTTTAATTGCTGCAATATCGAAGGTGAAAGCAAAGCGCAGCGTGTTTGCGCATCGCTGCCCTCCACCGAGCATAGCTTACACATCAAATTCATTCAAATAGAGAAAAACATGCGGAGTCAACGTAAATGTCAATAGTGTAGTGTTTAGAGCATCCGCCTAATGAACAGGCATTCACGGTTCAAGCCCAACAATAGCACATATCATTTTTCATGTGGAATGAATGTCATTTTGCTGTAAAACTGACATAAGAGTATCGCCTGTGATATTTAACTTAAATATCATTCAAGCAAAGTGGCACTGTCATAATGAATAAGGCACTAGTAAGCAGGTGTAAGCACAAATAAGCAGCAGTAAACACATATAAGTACCAGTAAGCAAGTCTGAGTGCTCTTGCGCAGGTCTAAGCAGTATCCAACATAGGAAATGTACATAAGTATGTACAGATATATAATATATATACATATATATATATATATATATTTATATATATATATATATATATATATATATATATATATATATATATATGTATATACATATATACATACATATATACATATATATATATACACACACACACACACACACACATATATATATATATATATATATATATATATATATACATATCTCTCTATATATATATACATATTTATATTTATATACATATATATATATAGATATATAGATATATATATATTTATATATGAAGAAAGAACAATGTAACAATAAAGCATACAAAAGGAAAGAGAAGGGAATCAACAGCAGCCCCAGTATTATATAGAGCTGTCAGTGTATGTCATACCAAGCTGGGCAGGAGTGAGCAAAGCACTACTACTCACACCACAGGCAGGATATTACCAGTGGGAGTAACATTTTTGATCTGCTAAGTCTGCTTTACACACAGAGGGTAGTCCCTGGTGGGACTACCCAAAAATTGTTAGGCTATTTGGCCATCCAACCATTACACAAGCAAGGGCAGGTATGTTCAAGAGCTAAATGGTGGGAGAGCCTGAGAATACATGGGTTGGGACAACATACATGTAGAGCTTCTAAAGCTAGGGAGAGAGCAATGTGTGGAGGTGTGTCATGGCTGCAATAACAAATGGACAATGGATGGTATACATGTATGTTGAACTCGGGTGGGGTGGAGGAACTATGGGTATGGAATTATGGAGCCAGGCGTGCCAGGGTTGGATGGGCTGGTTCTAATTTGACCGCCCCATGGAGGTCAGCAAGTTCGTTATAAGTATATATGCATACACACATGCAGACATCAATATGTAGAGGTACATTCTCTGTAACACATTCATTGCATTTGCAGCGATAAATAACATGAATGTGCCCTTACAAACCTCAACAGTAGATAGAATAATAGGTTGTGCATAAGAGGAAAGGGACAAAACTGCTAAAACGCAAAAGTGTGTACAATGTCCGAAGTCAGTGCTGTGCTGAAAAAATCAAATGTGAGGACTTTCCCACACATGCAATCATTCCTGTGATCTGCCTGCTATGGCAATGCCAATTACTAAACCAGTCTATTTGTAAAAGAAATACGCCAAACACGTACATAATTAGGTTCGCATGTGTAACGTGTGTGTTACCACATAGTCATACTTATTAATTTATTGTAGTGTCATGTTAATGGGGGTAAGGATGTAATGAAGTATAGAGTCTAATCTTGACATAAACACATGCGTTTCCCATGTGGGACAATGCAATAATTCCAAATAGTGTCCTTTTGGTGGCTCATGTCAACAATGCTTGTGGACTAAAAGTTTGGTAGTTCTGAGGATACATGGAGTGAGCCAACCGAAGGGATGGGTCTATAGGAGTAGGGAATGGCCAATGTGTAGTGGTGTGGATACACCGCGAATCCAACTGGAGAATGGATGACTGCAGTATTAGGGAGGCGTTGGGGTGGGTGTTTGGGGAACCAGGAGCCATGGGTATATGGGTATATATGCAAATGAAGCAGCAAAGCAATAGTGTTTTGGTTAGAGCAACCACTTAACGAACAGACATTCCTGTTCCGAATCCCACTGCATCACATACCCTTTACCATCGGTAATCTGTACATGAACATATTGTGACATCTGTCCGCTGTATAAACTGCAAAATAAAAATTAAAAGTTAACTGGAGCGAAGTGTAAGCAAGTTTAAGCATATATAAACACCAGTAAGCGTGGGTAAGTGCGTTTGCATGGGGTATGCATTGCTTTACAGACACACACAAACACACACACGCACACACACATATATATATATATATATATATATATATATATATATATACATACATATATAAAAATATATATATATATATAGATATATGTATGTGTGTGTGTGCGTGTGTGCGTAGATATACACAGATATACAACTATGATAGAAAACAGCACACAAGAATGACATATGTTGAGGGGCCCAAGCAAGAAACATGAAACACGTAGCATGACCTTCCACCCTCCCCCCCAGCCAGACACAGGAAACATACACATAAACAATGTAAAGAGTCCACTGCTCTCCAGACACCACAGGCAGGATACAACCTGGGGGGTACACTGTGCACCTGTGAATTCTAATCTTGGAACACAGACAGGAGCATCCCTTACGGGACACCCCAAAAATTGGCAAGACCAAAAGAAGGTGATAAACCGAACATTCTGGCTGGGGTGTATACATGCCCAGAATACAAGGGTGGGAAAGCCTGATGACCCATGGGTCGAGACAATTGTATGAAATGGGCCCCGTGAAGTGGAGAGTGGGCAGCATGTAGTGGTGTGTCCAGAACCGACCAGGACCTAGAGTAAGGATGGGTGCTGTAGAGGAGGTGCGTGTGGGGGAACTATGGGTAGCTACTTATGGGTCTAGGTGTGCAGGTGTTGGCTGATATGGGCCTATATGGACAGCCCCAGGGATGTAAGCAAATGTGTTCACTGAGCAGAGGTATCGCCCAATGAGCAGCCACACCCACTACGAGTCCCACTGCAGCAAAGTGTAATCTATATGGCAAGGAACAGAATAACCAGATGTAGATGTATATATGTAGAGATATGTGTGTGTATATCTACCCATAGCAACATAGATATAAGCCTCTCCCTCTCCATAGTACAAATGTATACATACAGAGACATAATACATATACATACCCACATATAGATCTATACATATGCAGACACCCATAGACCCATATGTTGTTTTATATATATATATATATATATATATATATATATATATATATAAATATATATATATATATATATATATATATATATATATATATATATATATACACTTTATATATATAAATATATATATATAAATATATATATATATGTGTGACTGTAAATATACACATGTTTATAGCTAGGATATGATACAGCAGTTACGAGTTACATATGTTCACAGGCTGGGCATATAGGGGTGAGGGGTACAATAAACAAATGTTTAACAGGTAGCATCAACCCCCCCCCCTCCCAGCTAGGCCAGTGAGACATACAGGCACACAATAAAAGTAAACACACCACTGCTTCCCAGACCACCGGCAGGATGCCACCAGTGGGAGAGACCTGCCAGGTCTAATATTGAAACATAGACATTAATGTCCCTTGTGGGATACCCAAAAGTTAATGATCATCGGAGTCAGTCCTGGTAATGATTCATCAAACCAGGCTGTAGATATACATGGAACAGTAGGTTGTGCAAGCCTGATAACCCATGGGTCACCACAATGTATGACATGTGTCCAGACACGTGGAGAGTGGGCAGTGTGTAGTGGTGTGTTTATACCCCACCTGCACCCACAGTAATGATGAGTGCTGTAGAGGAGAGGCAGGTGGGGGAACTATGGGTATGCAATTGTGGGCCTAGGCATGCAGGTGTTGGCTGGTGCAGTCGTATTAGGACCGCCCCGCTAATGTAAGTAATATTCCGAAATGGGCATAGCTGACACCCATACCTCTAAACCCCTAAGAGCAAATCCACTGGACAGGACATAAACCATTGTGGGAACAAATAGGGACAATACCTCTGAACTGTCCCCGATTTCCAGGGACGTCCCTCATTTCGACTCAATTTCTAACTCTGTCCCACTTAATCCTTCCTAAAACTAGTGACTTTTGGAGGAAAGGTGGTGAATTACATGTAATGAATAATGACAACAATTAAGAGTTATAAACATCATTTACCTCAGAAAATGTGTATGAATTCAATGCTCTGAGTCTGTCAATGTGTCAGGTTAAAAGCACTAATAATTTAAATGTGTCCCTGATGTTGCTAATGACATTGGTATTTTTCCCCAATCGTATGAGAGGTCTGATAGGGACAGAAAGCACATATTCCACTGACAACCTTAGAAAGATGATAGAATATTAGGTATGCAGTAGCATGACTCGGCTGAAGGATATGGGTTCCAAAACCCAATTACATGTTTGTATTGAAGAGTGTCAGTTCCCATGTATTAGCCAGACAAGTGCAGATTGTAAGAGGAACACACCAATAATATGAATCAAACTCTGGACAGGCTGCAGATTCCATACAGTCGAACGGCATGCTTTCACCTAATGGGCAGCTATTCCCGATACTGTAGGCATGTAATCTGATGTAATAGGCATCACAAGGTAATATCATAGTCCTCACTCCCTCCCAGGGGTGTGAGTATCAGATGCAGACACCAAATGCAGTGCATTTGCAAGTGAAGGAGCGAGTGGGTGTAAGCCTGTTTGGCCGCCAGTATGCAAGTATTACACTGGTGAAGCAATGTAGAGGCTAACTGAGTGTAAGTAACTGTATCTGGAGGTTAGCATTGCTTAACTCCATGCAACCCACCCACACCCGCTTACAACTGCTTTGATGTGCCTTAATCACTCCGTATCCAATTGCCTTGTTCTGCCCAGCAACAAAATAAACAGCCACTGCAAAGCTCGAAAGCAGGACCCTGCACACACAGCTATTGTGATTTACCACTAAGCCATGGCAGATATATAGACATCAGATCTTATCACAAACATATCATCCAGTGCAGTCATTCAACAGTATTGGAAATGTATTCCATCATGTAAATGTATGTGTGTGTGTGTGTTTATGTCCTGATATAGATACATACATATATATAGCTATATCAGGAACATCCCATGTGACAACAAAGCATTTCAAAGGAATGAAAAGGGAAACACCAGCAATGCCTGAATTACGTAGTGGTGTTGTCCTATATAATATCAAGACTCCCTCAGACAGACATGCATCATTAATACACGCAGATATTTGTACATTGGCCAGATACATCACTCTGTGCATTTTATTTACATTAACACAACAGTTCCTGTCTAATCATTATGTGAGAACAGTATTCTTGCAAGGTGCTGTGTTCGTCATCATCATAATCATCATGAAAAAGGTAAATGGGTAACCATAGAGGGACCAGTAGTGTTGTTTGTACAATGGGGTCATCTGCATCATGTGTACCTGGAACCTTTAGGAGTCATGTGCATACCAGGACCATGTGCCTAAGAGACAGGGTTGAGGACAACTGGAGTATGTTGTGATGCATTTTAAAAGGGTTACATGTGTCCAGTCAACACGTGTGATATGGACAGCTATGTAGGAGGCAAATGTTGTTCTAGGAACTGACTGGCCTTTTGTTTCCATAGGGTAAGAGTGGGATGTAGGGGAAGGACAGTAGGTATGCTCATGGAGGATATCTTGGGTAGGATGACAGGCAAGACAGCATACAGGGACGGTATATGACACATGGTGGGGGATACACCTTGGACAGGGAGGGGTGTTCGGCAGACACAAGCCTATGAGCCCCCAGATGGAAACAGTGAGACGGAGTTCCCCAGCCATGAGCAGCCACCACTGCACCAAAACAGCTGCAAAGTTGGCAGTAATAGGGGCTGTCTAGGAGGGGCAGGCTCACCCTGTAAATGTGATACTCTGCCCTCGAGCTGGTGTATCTGGCTTCAAAATCCCCTTATCAGGCCCCCTACACATGACGTCTGGGATTGTTCAACAGCGGACATGTTCCTGTCTGTACCTGCTCCTAGTTGGGACAAGCCCCATCCTCAATGGCGGTTCCACCAGAAGGTGGTGCAGAGCCAGCAGAGGTGGGTGGTCCAAGGCTGGGCCCCAGATGTGCTGGTGCCTTGTGCCATGGCCAGCTGAAGTGAGACAGGAGGTTCTGCTGGGACCTCCAAACCCGTACAGCCTATGGTGTTGCAGTTTAAACACAGATATGGCTTAGTAATAGTCAACAGATTTCAGGATTACTTATAACAGCATGCATAGATATGACCATCAACCCAACACAGCAGATGGTATACATTTGCAGAGAGAGCACAACACATGCATATATACTGCATGACATCTGTACAAAGTGTAGAAGACTTGTGACTGCAGCTAAGAACAGTGTCCCATTATTGGCATGTCACCGAGAACCCCAGACCACTGTTTCATGTGACATATGTTCAATCTGGGATGCGATGGCAGTAACTCATCACTATCACCATGTACTGACTGCAATCCTCACACTATGCTCCTGCAGTTCACAGATGTGTGTTCAGTGAGTAACACAGGAAACAAATGGTTCAAAACATTGACCAGTCCACAAATGGCCCTACAGATGGGGGTCCTTCACAAACAGATCACTGTCTTGTCAGTTTTAAAACATGCAGAATAGCCCTTACCACACACAACTTGTTAAACTAGCAGTAGTCTCAATGAAGCATAGCTACACGTACATGCTGTCGTCATGTCTGGCACATCACCCTCCTATCTTTAGGCTATTTCCCACTGTGTATGTTGTTTGAGGAATGTCCAGATATCATCTGTGATGCTGTTTACCAAACACCAGATCCAGGTACCACTCACAGCGACTGTCATGGACAAACACCAACATGATGTTCCTAGATATTGTACTGTGTTTCCATGCAATTGGCTATGGGACCATCATCACAGCTGTTCCACATGCAATCAGCTAGAGGAGGACTGCAATAAGTGCAGATGATCATGACCATCACTTACAAAACACAAGCTGCTGCTGAGCAGGTGTACAGCTCCACATCTACCAGAGAGTGTGTGGGAGGGACAGACAGAGGCAAAGTACATCAGAGAAGGGCTTGGAGACTAAAACCTAAGCATCATCTGTCACACACCTACCAGTATAGGGGTTCAAACCCTGCACTGACTAGTCATTACTATTACAAGTGTATGCAGTTACTCCATATGCCACAAAGCTGACATGTTGGTGTGCTGTAAGAACATATATGTGTGCTGGTGAGCGACATCTGCAACAGAGATATAGTAGACATACATTAGGTGTAGCATACATGGATGTCCACATGAACATATGTCATTGTCAACACAACCACACTGTCTAATGGACTAACATTGACAGACTTTGCCAGGCCCACAAAAACACTTTCTAACTACTTAGTTTGCCACACTGCAGTAATGCACAGGTACTACATGCACCACAGAGGATATCCGGAGGTTCTATGGGCTAGAGCATGTGAACGTGTCTGACATCAGTCGGTATGCCAATGGGAGTTATACTGGGTGTGACTGTGGTTGTGAGCATCATACCCTACACAGAGACACAAGGTGCCAGTACTGACATGCATGTGTGCATTGCTTCATGGGTATGTAGTGGTTGGCTGTGCAAGATGGCTGTACAAGGCTGGGTGAAGGGTAATCCTTGGCATCACACCATCTGACAATGGTGTGCAGTGTGGTACAGGGGTGTAGTGTAGTGTCTGCAATATCCCGCATAGATGGGTATTGTATGAACTGTCCTGATATCCTGGTTACTATTATGTATGGCCATAGCTTTGCAATGCATGCCATGTCTGTGTTTGATAGTCCTTGACATGGACATTGCCTGGGATGTGCGCATCCCACAATAATGTACAGTGACATGTACAAGTGTACCTGGTTTAGCTGGCACATGTAGTGTACACAGACTGTTATCCTCAGATATGCCAGTACTGGCCTGGTGTGGCAGGACCTGCTTATAGACAGCAGGTTGACCCTGCACCTGCATTGATAGCATGATACAGGTATTCCCTGGTGTCAGTTGCATCCATACAGGGCACATGTGTAAGGCATTGTATGGCCTCTGTGGATCACATTTGATGGCAACACATATGTTGCAGGAATCCAGTGGGGAACATAGTGAAGGCACATTGTCTGCAATTATGTGCCTATTGTACTGCTGTACAGGGTGCCATGCCCTCTGCAGCCTACTGCAATTGCACCATGCCTTCTATCTGTCATCAATGTGCAGGGAACTAGCAACATAGCGGGATATTCTAAGCAAGTGTGTTTGTGTATGACACATGGGTTCAGAATGTATTCCGGGTAATAGCAGGGTTGCATACTTTGTTCACCAGGCCTTTTTTCCAGATGTAGGGGTATGGCTTGCCAACACAGTCCCTTGGCTGACTGACATCTGTACTCCTCGTGAGGTGGACATTGTGACATATAATACGGACACTATATAAGAAAACTACAAAATCCACTCCCCAACATGTCCAGTGGTTAGACACTCACAGCCACCTCCACACAGGCTTTGACTGTCAAACACACACACACACACACACACACACACACACACACACACACACACACACACACACACACACACACACACACACACACCTGCCTTGTCTTGGAACAGAACCCCTCTCTAACTAGTGCATCACACAGTTACAGCACACACTACAGAGATTACTGGGTCACAGCAGTCCCAGAGGTGTATTACTAGGTGGGTGACAACAGCAAGATTGCCAAAGGTGGTTATGTGAAGTGTAAAGAGTGTGCATACTCTAAAAAGCATTGTTCCTTTTACAGGCAGACAGAGACAAACACACACAGTTGGCTTGTCATGGAATAGAACTCCTACCTAACTAGTTTATCACACTACAGAATTATGCAGTTACAGCACGTGTTATGGAGATTACTGGGTTACAGAAGTCCCAGAGGTGTATTTCTAGGTGGGTGAAATCAGGAGGATTGCCAAAGGTGGTTATGTGAATTGTAAAGTGCGTGCATACTCTAAAAGGCATTGTTGCTTTCTCAGGCAGACAGACACACAGTTGGCCTCTCTTGGAATAGAACCCCTACCTAATTAGTTTATCACACTACAATAATACACAGTTACAGCATGCACTACAGAGAATATGGGTTATAGCAGTCCCAGAGGTGTATTTCTAGGTGGGTGATATAAGCAGGATTGCCAAAGGTGGTTATGTGAATTGTAAAGAGTGCGCATACTCTAAAAAGCATTATTACTTTCTCAGGCAGACAGACAGCCAGACACACACACATAGTTGACCTGTCTGGGATTAGAATACCTACCAGGATTCAAAGATGGCTGCCATTCTGTAAACACTGCTAATCTACAGCTCTTCATATAACCAGAGGAAAATCTAACCCAGAGGCTATATTACGATCTATTTAACAAAAATTTTTGGCAAAGAACAACTTTAACTTCACTTAAGTATCCTACAAGAGGTGAATGAACCTGAAGAATTAACAAATCTAACAGGATTATAACAGATTAACTGACTCTGAAGAGAGTCTCAAACAAAGGAACCGTGTGCTCAGAACAGTTGGCCTATCCACAATTAAGTTACATTAAGTTCCAGTACTGATCTATAATGTCGAAAGAAGACAAAAATATGGACACAACAACTACAAAAACTAAACTTTCAGAACTTCTATCACCGGAGAAAGATTTAAATTCGAAAAGACAGAAAATTACAAAACAACAGGAGCATCTAAAACCAGGGAATAAAAATAAACCAGACCAACTGGCAAACATGGAAGATATTAAAACTGCTTTACTTCCTATTCAAGAAGCTTTAAAAGAACTATCTAATCAAGTCCAATCCTTTGGAACTTCCTGTAGTCAAATTCTTGAAAGAATGGATAAAACTGAAGCTAGAATCACTGAGAACGAAGGCAAATTAATATTGCTTGCCAAAAAAGCTGATGCACATGATCTGGACATTCACGCTATACAAGATAAAATTATTGATCTGGAGGCGAGATCCAGGAGAAATAATATAATCATCAGAGGAATGCCGGAAACTGTACAATATAATGATCTAATCCCATCTATCACACAAATACTTACAACGTTATTCAATGATTCTGAAACTGCAAAACAAATAACAATAGAGAGAGCCCACAGAGCCCTGAGAGAATCTCAAGCTTCGAATATACCAAGACCAGTTTATGTTAAAATTCTTAACTTTCAAGATGTCAACAAAGTATTATTAACTGTAAAGAAAAAATGGAGGCTATATTATGTGGAAAAATAGAATTTCTTTGGCTCAGGACTTGCCTTTGCAAATTAGACAAGCCAGACAATCATTATCTCCATACTGCAAGTTTTTTATTGAAAAACAAGTAAAATTTCAAATGAAGTACCCAAATACATTAATATTTACTGTTGATGGGTCTAGATATTCTGTTACAACAAAAAAAGAAGCTAAATGTACCTTTTTGGTGGTTTTCAAGAGTTTGCCTGCTTCAGAGAGCTAGTTTGGTCTTCTGATGCGACTAGCATGACATCCGAGGTCGGATCCACCTTCTGCTATAACTCGAGGTCTTGGTTTCCCTTTGTTTGGTAATTTGTTGAATTAGGCCATTGTTTGAACAGATACGACCTTTGTTTTCAGCTGTTTGGTGTCCGAGAGGTATTTCCGAAGATTTACAGCCTTCACGAAGTCTAACTTTCCCACGAATGAAGCAGAAATGATTTTGTTGCCTCAGAGGGTGCGTTTTTTGATGTGGCGCTTCCGGAAGACCGTCTGGTTAAGGAGTCCCCCGTCACGAAGTCAACAGCCGGTATGGATGGTCGGAAATCCGAAGAAGAGTTTCTAGGACTGGAGAATGCAAAATAAACTGTAATTGAAGTCTCTTTTACTGTCATAAGCACATAAAATCACAGTTATTAGACCCAGAACCAAGTAAAGTACCTAATCTGTGTAAATATATAGGGACATAAATGGAAGCATGAAGCATACCTGAGGGTAAAACAGATCTTGTACTAATGGTTAGGAAACTATCATGGCTAAGGTTCCAAGCAGTATTTACATAATATATGTAACCAGTTGACTATCATGTTCTACTCATACTGATTTAACTTTCCTAACATGTAATCCAGTTTATTAAGACCCTCAATAGAAATCACTTACATATATATTACTAAATATGGGCTTTACTAAACAATAATATGATAATCTTTTGGTTAAGCACACTGAGAAGTCTGATAATTTTTGATGTTACACTTTTTCTTTATTTAGTTTGTAGAGCACAATGTAAGAGATTATATAATCTTTCTAAGAAATTAAAACATGTCTATAGCTAGTTTGTTACACATAATATTCGTATAGCTTATAAATAGTTTAAAATACTGTGATAATAGTTATTAATGCAGGATTCTAAATCTATGTAGACATTAGTTTATGTAGAGTAATAGGAAGCATTGCTGTTGATTTCTGTCTCACCTAAGTAGCAGACAGGACCATTTAAAATATTTTTAATATACATTAGTGGATATAGATGACACCAGGTATATGTTATATAGCTTTATAATTATGAAAGCTCTGGTGTCCAAAGCTTGAAAGCTAAACTCTTTTGTCATTTATTGATACAAGTTTTTTTCAGTTTTTAAATAAGTTGTTTTCTTAAACTTGAAATTGTTTTTTCTGAAAAATGCATAAATAATGATGATTTGTTTAATGACCTAAGACTAGTACGGACTAGGCTATTTAATCACACCATATATATGTTTATATACCTACATAGGTCTGATTTACTAAAAATTTATATCATCTTTTCCCTAAATAATAGAAAGACATTTTAGAGCGAATACAAGATGATTAGTGTATCTACAGCTGAGGATAGTGTCCCATATTGGATTCTAGGTTGAAGGGTAGGTACACATATAATTAAGGTTAAACTAGTTTGTTATATATTTCATGATCATAACGGTTTCATTAATCTGGGAATATATTTCTAGTAATATACTAAAATATTACTATTAAAGTAGACATTGGAGGTTTAATGGAGACGAAGGATAATACCCATATATTTTGTTATTAGGTTTTTTTCTCTGACTCCTCTAATTCAACAGATAGAATAAGAGATGTAGATGAATAGTAGTGTTCAATAGGGAATGTATAGGTTAGGCTTTGTAGACATAATTGTAGATTATATAGGTTTTTTATATGTTACCTATCTTTTATATTTTAACTTGCATAATATATATTCGTTAACGTTATTAATATTTATAGTGTTTTACTATGTTAAAGACCTATATATATCCTGGTCCAGGGGTATAGTGGGTAAGCACTCGTATGGGACGGGATTTCAAGAATGCTTCCATAATGTACATATGTCTAAAACTCAAGATTTTACCATATTTTTTCCATTTTATAGAACACTTACATAAAATAAAATATTTGGAATGTGGGAAATAGATTCATGGAATACTAAAGGGCTCCAGAACTTGAAAAAGAGGAAATTATTTATCCATTTATTTCTGCAAGCTAAAGTATGTTTTATATTACTTCAAGAAATTCATTTGACCAATGATCAATGGATAGATATTAAAAAGAAAAAATGGATAAGAGAAATTATAGCCTCGGAAGGCAAAACTAATAGCGCGGGGTTGCGATAATTATAAAAAATCAATATCAAGATAAAATTTTAGATTCTAAAATAGATAACAAAGGAAGATGGTGCTATGTGATTCTTTCTTCTAGTCTTTATGATAAACCCATCATACTTCTCAACATATATGCACCATGTAATAATCAACAGTCTTTCCTAGCATCACTTTGTCCTGTTTTAAACCAATATAATAACCACTATATAATTATAGGAGGGGACTGGAATGCCTATCAGAATCCTAAATTGGATAAATCAAGTCCACAAAGGTCATTTAATAGTCAAGCAGTATTAGCATTAAGTGAACTTAAGTATGACTTCAAATTATATGATCCCTTTAAATATGTAAACAATTCGCTTAACACAAACAATTTCACATTTTATTCAACTTGTCATAAAATGTGGTCTAGAATAGACTTTTTTCTAATTTCAGAAACACTGATTAATCTTGATCCCTTAGTATCTATCCAAGCTCGCTATCTATCAGATCACTCTAAAATTACATTAAGTTTTGCTAAAGACCTTAGAAACAGTTTACCACATAGGGGCTATAATTGGTCCCTAAATCCAAACTTGTTAAACAAAGAAGAAATAATCCAGGAAATTCAAGACATTCTCAATTCCTTACTAGTTAAGTTAGACAGACAGCAACATACACCTGATATTGAATGGGCGGCAACTAAAGCTCAAGTAAGAGGGATTTTCCTTCAAAAAGCCTCGTATTATAAAAAAATCCAACTCAGAGATGTACAAATGTTAGAGGCTAAAATTAAAACACTAGATCAGGAATTAATCCAGAATCATAACAGACAAACAGAAACGGAATTATTAAAATGTCAGAAAGACCTTTTCTTGATCCAAAATAACAGGTTGACATTTCATGAAAATAAAATGCTTGCAAGATATGCTAATCATATTCAAACGCCATTAAGGGCATTAGCAAGAATTATTAACCAATCTAAATCACCCTCTCAAATTTTGGAAATACAATTCAAGAACAAATTATACACGAAATCTGAAGATATTATAAATACCTTTGAATTGATATACTCCCAAATTTATGGTGATCAAGATGAATCACTTACAAATGTGATTAATAATGACTTTCTGCAAAAAAATTAATTTCCCAAAAAAAGATAACTCCCAGAAAGATTTAATTAAACCAATTTCCACTGAAGAAATAACAAATACAATTAAAAAGCTGAAATCCCATAAAGCGCTAGGCCCAGATGGTCTTACTGCAGAGTTTTATAAAACTTTTTGTAATACTTTTGGTAAAACACTGTCATATACATTTAATTATATAATTAATAATAAAATGAATGACCCTCACTTCAATGCATCCAAAACAATTCTTATACCTAAAGAAAATTCGGATCCTCAAAACCCAGATAATTATAGGCCCATTTCACTGTTAAATATAGATACGAAAATCTTAACTTCTATTCTAGCTAATAGATTGAAGAAGATAATGAATTTAATAATATCTAATGAACAAGCTGTATTTTTAACTGCTAGACAAACCAGTGACAATACTTTAACACTGCATACATTAATTTCTTATGCCAATCAAAAGAACTTAAATATGTATGCACTTATTATTGATGCACAAATGGCCTTTGATAGAGTTAGCATAAAATTTTTATTTGAAATTTTATCATATTTTAACATACCTCACGATTTTATCCTAACATTACAAATATTATATAATAATCCTTATACAACTTTATATATCAATAAAAACATTTCCAAAAGAATACAAATTAAAAATGGAACCCGCCAAGGTTGTCCTTTATCCCCCCTATTATTTAATTTATATCTAGAACCTTTATTTTTACATATTAAGCAAAATATATACCATAATGCCCCAATACTTTATGGTACCAAGATCTCTATGGCTGCTTTTGCGGATGACCTCAATATATACTGTACAACACAAGTTTCAGATACCAAAAACTATTAAAAGCTGTTGAAGACTTTGCAGTAATATCTAACTACAAAATAAACCTTAAAAAAAAAACAATCTATTTCCTTTAAAAACTCCAAAACCCTTTTCACTTTTACCATTGGTAGGGCAAGTAAAATCTGAAGAAAAGATTAAATATTTAGGTATTACATTTTCCACAGATAATAAAGACTTTTATATCAATAATGTTAAACTAATTTGGGATCACATTCTATCTGACATAAGGAGATGGAATAACTTGAAATTGCCACCACTAGCAAAGGTCTCAATTATTAAAATGAACGTATTACCCAGACTATTATATATCTTCAGATCCACTCAAGTTCTAATCCCCAAGAAGTTCTTTAAACAAATTCACACGGAATCTGCTAAATTTATATGGGAACCAAGGAAAACTAGAATATCATATGACAAATTGATGACCCCGAAAAATAGAGGGGGTTTAGACTTACCCAACTTTGAAACATACTATGTAATAATAAATTCTAATAGAATTTTAAGAATTGCTAATTATGATATACGTAGTAATAAATGGTCACCAAACTGGTTAAAATTGAATTACAAACATGCTGTATGTCTGAATTTTAATCCTAAATTATTACCTTTCCTAAGAAAAGACATGTTTAAATCATATGCCATAATGGAACACATTAAAATATATATAACATTATTACAAAATCTCTTTAGATCATTAAATCTTATCCAACATATGATGACCTTTCAACCTTTTTCATAGGAATTCCAACCTGAGAATTAATACTCATAGGTTCATAGGTTCATAGGTAGATACTAGGCTATCTGCCCTAGGGCATTTATAAGCCTAGCCAGAGTGTATTTGTCTTCTGCTTCCCTATTAGATTAGCCTACTGTGCCTCTGTAAAGTAGGTCACAGAAGGTACCCTTTTAAGATTAGTTTACTGTACCTCTGTCTTGCAGGGACACAGAAAAGATCCCAGGGATAAATTTGCGATTTCCCATCCATGCATCCAGATTTCGCTTGAAGAGGGTCAGCAAGGGGCTATGTCTAACATGAATTGGGATTCTATTCCAGAGTGAGGGGAGCCTCTGTGAAATTAATCTGTCCCTCCAGCATGTCCTATTTATTTTTGCGCTGAGGTTTAGGTCCCTGGAGCGTGTAGCTCTAAGGGACTTGGATTTTTTGAGGTGGTGTATGTCCATTAATTCTGGGTTTGACATGGCTTTGTACATCAGGCATAGATCGCCTCTGAGTAGACAGTAAGCAACTGAGTAGAGCTGGAGTTTCTTTAGTCGAGCTGCATAGGACATCTGTTTGTAGCCCATGATCCTCTTGGTGAGGTACTTTTGGGGTCTCTCCAGTTGCTGCAGGTGCCGGGTAAGGTACATCCCAAAAGGGGCATTGTATTCAATTATGGGCCTGATGAGTGACGAGTAGAGGGGCACAATGACATCTCTTGATCTAGATGCGAACCCTTTCATTATAAGGTGGGCTATATAGAAGGTCTTTCTAACCACTTTGGCAACGTGATTATCAAAGGAGAGATTACTATCTACGTTGGTCCCCAAATCTCTAATTACTTCTTCCGTACTTAATGGATGACCACCTATGTGGTAATTTGTGGGCACCTTGTTTTTCCCAAAGGGGATGACTATGCACTTTTTAGCATTTAGCTTGAGGCTGTGGCTCTGGCACCAAGCATCCGTCTCTGTGAGACCCTTTTGGAGGATGCTTGTGTCAGCTGGAGATTCGATTTTGGCCCCCAGTTTGCAGTCATCTGCGAACTTTGTCAGCCATAATCCCCCTATGTTAGCCTGAACCTCAGAGAAGTATATACTGAACAAGAGAGGTCCCAGAACTGAGCCCTGTGGGACACCACTTGTAACTGGTTTGGATTCGGACATGGCACCTGTGATTCTGACCATGTGGGTTCTATCTCTGAGCCAGTTTGCAACCCATCTTGTGATATAGGGATTGATATTTAAGCTGGTAAGCTTATTTATGATGCCCGAGTGGGGTATTGTGTCGAAGGCTTTTGCGAGGTCCAGGTAGGCTGTGTGGACTACCTTGCCCTCATCTATGGCTTTGGTAACTGTTTCAAAGAAATCAACTAGGTTTAAGAGGCAAGACCTGCCCTTAACAAAGCCAAATTGGGTAGGGACCAGTGTCTGGAGGCTCCCAATGTCTTTGTTTAGGAGTTCCATGATAATACGCTCCATACCTTTACAGACCAGACTAATCAGGCTTATGGGGCGATAGTTTCTGGGGTCCGTTGTGGCACCACCTTTGTGGAGTGGGACCACTGTAGCTGTACACCATTCTTTGGGTACATATCCTGTAGTGAGGCTAAGTTTGAAAAGTGACTTAATGTGAGGGTTCAGTTCTTCTTGGAGCTCATGTAAGACACAGCCTGGGACACAGTCCAGTCCCATAGATGCTGTGTTTTTTGCTTTGGAGAGGGCAGCTTTCACCTGTGCATCTGTGATGTCAGGGAGGTTACATTCAGTTGGGATAGGCATTTGCTCCTTTGGGGGGGAAGGGAGAGAAGTTTGCGCTGAATCTGTCTGCCAGGATGTTGGCTATGTCTGTAGGTTCGGTATATTTTGTACCATTATGCAACAATTCAGAGCATATCTGGGAGTTTCCGCCCATGTTCCTGACATAACTAAAGAAGGTCTTGTGGTTATCTTTAGTGTCTAGGGCAATTTTTCTTTCGAAGCTGGCCTTTGATGATTTTATGAGGGATCGAAGTTTCTTGCTAATACTGATCAGAGATGCCTTCCCTTTTTGGGATTTTGCTCTGTCATGTAGTAGTTTCCTCCTTCCGTTGTATAGCTTATTTATGGCCAGGGTCCACCAGACCAGTCTCCTGTTTTTGGAGGAGTGAGTCTTGGTTTTATTTGGGATAACACGATCCATGCATTCCTGCAGGTGCTCATAGAATGCATTTGTAAAGGATTCTGCGGATTGGGCTGTATTATCCTCTGGCTCAGGGGCTTTGAAGGATTCCACCTCAGTCTTGAGAAGTGCAAAGTTGGCTTTTGAGAAATTCTTTACAGTGATTTCCTTGGCTGGGGGTGGAGACGGGATATGGATGTCCAGGGAAATTTGTTTATGGTCTGATCTTAACAATGAGGGGTTTACTTCTGGTGTGGAACATAGAGTCCCCATGTTGGTGATGACCAGGTCCAATATTTTATTCCCTCTTGTGGGAGTGGTGACCAGTTGTTCCATTGCGTTAGAGTTTATAAATTCAAGGAGCCTTTGGGCGAGGGTATTTGGCCTTGAGTAGTTTTCCCAGTCAATGCTTGGGTAGTTGAAGTCACCCAATAACATAGTGTTTGGAGAGACCTTCATATTCTCCAGTGTTCTCAGGAATGCCAAGTGGGGTTTCTGTAATAGGGAGGGTGTTCTGTAGCAGGCTACAAACTGAAAGGCAGTTTTGCCCACTGTTAGTTACACATGGATGGTTTCCAATGCTTCGTGCAGTGCCACTAACCTGGAGGTGTAGGTATCTTTGATGAATATAGATACTCCCCCTCCTTTTGTGCTTCGGTCTGAGTTTTGGGGCTGAAACGCATGGTATGAGTTATAACCTGGTAGTGCTGGGGTGCTCTCAGGAGCCTTGAACCAGGTTTCTGTTACTGCACAGACATCAATTTTCTCCATACTGAGGAGAGCCTCGAGTGCGTGCATCTTGAGGTTTAGACTTCTGGCATTGAGTAGCATTACCTTTAGTTTTTTTTAAATTTGGGTTGTCTATGGAGGTGGGTTTATCCTTTAAGCTTTGCCTAAAAAAGGCACTATGGGGGTGGCAAGAGCCTTGGCCAGTATACGAAAGCCTAAGGGTGACAGGTACAAGCCGTCCCTAGCAAAGAAACGTGGCTTGTCGAGCATGTCATCCCAGGCTGACAGACACTGGATTCCCTTTGAATGACACCAATACTTTAGCCAATTGTTGAAACTGATAATTTTGTCTTTATACTGTGGCAACATTCTTGGTGAGGGCAAGATGCTACTCAAGGTCAGGGTCATACCAGCCTGGGCTACATGGTCAGAGAGCTCCTCTATGTCTCTTTTCATGTAGTCCAGGGAGGCACGTCTCAGGTCATTCACACCAGCATGGACAATGACACAGTCATACTTGTACTTGCTTTGGAGTGACCTGAGTGCTTGCATTATGTGGCGGATCCTGGCACCTGACAGGCAGCTTACAGTGACCTTCTCCTTGTTCAGTCTGGTGAGCGGGACGTCAGTGTGCCGGACAATAGAGTCCTCTATAACAAGTGTATTTGGTGTGTTGTTTGGCCTTAAGGGCTGTGACTGTGAGGCACACTGATTTTGTGAGATATGTGATTCATGGGTATTGTTGAGGGGTGGCTGTTGCTTGGATATCTGCTTAGGAGGTCTTTGCTGTTTAGGCAGATTTTTATTTAGAGCCTCCGAGTATGTTTTTGTGTGTTTATGTGTTGGGTATGCAGATGCAATAGTTCTGTGTGAGACTGGAGTTGTGGTGTGGGTGGTTACCTTTTCCTCCTGACTGTGCCAGTCTTGGGTTGAGAGAGCTCTGCCTCCAGTTTGGCTGTGTAACTGCATCTCTCACATGTATTAGAGTTTGTTGGAAGGAGGAGAGGGTTGTCTGTGTACATAAGGCAATTGTAACATTGCCTCAAAATTCCCAGATTCACCAGCTGGACTGAAGAGTAACCTTGAAACTGACCCTTGGACATACCAGATTAGTATAGGGAACTGTTTTTTTTCTGATCAGATTAGGGAAGGGAACTGATTTTTCACTTGATCAGAAAGGACCAATTGGGAGCCTAATACTTACGAGAAGTCAAGGAGGGTGTACTGCTTTAGTTAGTTAGTGTTTCCTTATAAGAACTGAGCAAGTGCAGGGCTTTAGAAAGAGAATAGAGTGATTACTTTGAGAGTTTGAACAGTTCTAAGGGAAAATGTGAAGAGCAGACTTTGTGGAGCCTGGAATAATTTCAACCTATTTAGGCGGCGCTGCCCGGCGCTGCTCAGTGCGCAAAACCGCGCAAAAAGAGAGTTGTAGGGTTATAAGAGAGAGAGATCAAGGAGTTTAGAATTGACCCAAAATGGCCAATAAAACTACAGCTTCTAGGTAGTAACCACTCCTCCAGGAACAGGCAGGCTGTTCAGTGTTAACTACTCCCACTGGTCAGTGGCGGCTGGTGACTTCAAATCAAAGGGGGGGGGCAGCAGGAGACAGCTGAATGGGTGTGGTCAATGGGAAGGGTGTGACCAACTAGAAAGGGGAGGACCTATGCTCAAAACCACAACAACTAACTAAATACACTGCCCTGGGTGCCAAACCATCATTAGGAGAGTCCAATCAAGACAAAATGAAGTGTAGAAGAATAAAAATATTTTAATGCATTGGTTGCATGACAGCTTACTTAATATCTAGATGGAAACAAAAATGTTGTGAGGCATGAAAAAATAAATTACATTTTAAATACATTAATGGAATGCCAGTCAAAATCAAGTAGCACTCAACTCAAACCACTTCTTGCATTACAGTTCTAATTATAATTTATATTCAGCTTTATTAAAGTACAAAGTAACATGCTGAAAGTAGAAATGTCTGATGCCCCCACTTGTAAAAATGTTTCTTATCCAAAAAAAGACCTGCTGCCTGACAACTATCTACTTGTTTCATGGGAAAAACATGATCAAAGTAAAAAATGAAAAGCAAACAAGAAATAAGCTCAAGATACATTGCTTAAGAGGATTACTGTACAGGTTATGGGCCACACGATTGGCATTCTGTTTAGTTTACGGGTAAAGCCTGCAGAGATGACTGGAAGTCTCCAAGTGTAATGACCTTCTTAAAATAATGTAATCTGTCCTTTATTACAAATACTGTCATATGCATTTCAATACCCAAGGCTTATACATTATCTAGTTAAGTATTCTCTACATGGCAACAAAAGAAAGGCTTTCAATGTTGGCATTTCTTTAACAGTATGCTTATTAAAGCTTACTTGCATCTTACAATCTCAGCCAAGCTTACCTGATGGTCATTAAAGTATTGCTACTTAAACACAGAGCAACAGGGACTTTGAGTAATAAGCATAAATCAACAGTACAAAAAATATGACAGAAACCAGACCATTCTGCAAAAATCAAGGACAGATTAAAAGCCACTCTAGTACTTGTGTCTACCTTGGATGGGGGGTTACTCTGCACATTTACACTGCATAACTACTCCTTGCCTTGCTTCGACACATCCAGAGTCACTACATGGGGAGTGGGGTGCAAGAAGTATGTCACAATTTGAAATGTCTCTGGCTGACTGTGATGGCCCTGACACATTTATCATACCTCTCAACCTCAGAACAAGAAATCTGGACAAAGCCATACAAAGAAGTGGGACAAAAGCCCAAAAATAAGGACAATTTTTAAATATTGCTCTTATAAACTTAGAAAGATAATAGAATAGGTCTTGCATTAGTATGAATTTTCTGAATGGTATGAAATCTGAAACTCAAAATGTCTGCCATTATTTTCTAACTTCAGTCTTTAATGATTTGCCACTAATTTGCCAAAAAAAACACAATTTTGCCAAAACAAAACACAATTTTATGAAAAATGGACCAAAAATGTGATGTAAAAATATAAAATAGCCACACAATGCAGCTGGGAACCTGTCAAAGAAGGGGCACTTTAATATTAGTACTGCTAACTTGAGCAGCTGACAAAATAAAATAATCTACATGCATTTCTGAAATAAAAGTAATCTATAACTCTGATTATTACAGTTATTTCTTAATTGTAAACCCTCCATGTTTTCTTCCAAAATTGCTATTTTGCAGAGGGATTATTAGGGTGAAGAGCAACATTTTGAGCCAAAATCAGGGACAGTTGAGAGGTTTGGCTATGCCTAATTCTATAAAGCAGTTTATTTGCATGTACCTCTCAACCTGTTAATGCAATAAATCTGGACAATGCCAAATATATTGGGGGAACATATAAACAGTACTAAAAATTGCTCTTGTATAAACTGAGACAGTTGATAGAACAGGTCTTACTTTAGCATGAAGGTTATGAAGTCTGAAACTCAGTGTGTCATTATTTAGTGACTTAATTCCTAAATGATTTGCCAGAAAACCACAAATTTATGAGGAACAAACCAACATTAAGAAGCAAAAATCTATTCATTCTTTGAAAATCTGGTCAGTTGGGAGGTATAGTTCAGCTGGGGCTGTCTTTAAGTTTGCCGCCCTTCCCCCTCACAAAATCATGGTCGAATGGAGCCTCCCCCTGCAGCCATTCCAATGATCCATTACTTGGCTATTTCACTCCATTTGCCATAAACACTAATGTGCTTACTGATTTACTTCTATGATGATTTGGACTTCATTTGAAAGTTTTCTTTTGCATTTTACAGCACAAACACTAAGACATCTGCTAAACAAACTTAGCATTAAAACGTCTCTGCCCTTGAAATTCACATTCATTGAAACAGCATTGAAACCCACATTCAAAGAATACCATTTTACAGTGGCAGAGATGCAAAACTAAAACATCTTCCAGTAAACAAAAAACAAAAATGCACCCATAATGACAAAACTGCCCAGTTCAGAAGATTTCCATCATAAAAGTCTACTCAAACTTCTACAGTCCACCATTATCAGTAAATATGCGCAATTCTGCATTCCACCATTATCAGTAAATATGCACAATTCTACAGTCCACCATTATCAGTAAATATGCACAATCTCTGAAGAAGTAAAAAAGTCATCTAAATAATTCCACATTAAATAAATCTGTAACTAATGAAGAGGTTGCTGCTAGCAAACACCTTTATATTTCATGGTTTCACCGAAAAATAAAGTGTCTGATGCCCCTGAAGAATAAATTGCCTATATTACATTGAAAATGATAAGCTAGTAATATTGCAATAGGAAATGGATAGCAAACCGATAACAGGCTTATAGTTAGTATCTTAACTTTTTCAGTACGGCAGCATTCACCCCTTGTGGGAGTAGAACCAACAACCTTCCGCATCAAAAGCAAGTACACAACCTGTTGTGCTATTAACAATGCGAGTGGACTTAGCATAAGCAGCACTAAACTTCTCTTCCCATGCAGCTCTCAGCTCCTTGTAAAATCTACTCAATACTCAACTGCATCTCAACTTCGCAACACAAGAAATCTGAAAAAAGCCAAATTTATTGGGGGGGGGTCAAAAGCCCAAAAACCAGGGACACATTAAACATTGCTTTTATAATCTTGGAAAGTTGCTAGAATAAAATGCTGTGTTACCACCATAAATTTTACTGCCAAGGTCCCTGTGCAAAAGAGTCAGAGCAACATACCACTATGCCAAATCAGCTGCTTTGTGAAAGAAAAATGCTGTGTTACCACCATACATTTTACTACCAATGTCCCTGTGCAAAACAGTCAGAGCAACATACCACTACGCCAAATCACCTGCTTTGTGAAAGAAAAATGCTATGTTACCACCATACATTTTACTGCCAAGGTCCCTGTGCAAAACAGTCAGAGGAACATACCACTACGCCAAATCAGCTGCTTTGTGAAAGAGCAGAAGACTGAAACTTAACTGGCTATCATTTAATGAATTCAGTTCTCACCATAGCTGTCAACCTCTTAGCACAAAACACCTGGACAAACCCAGTAATGAAGGAATACAGCCCTCAAACATATTCAGTGAATTCAGTTCTTGCCATAGCTGTCAACCTTAGCACAAAAAACCTGGACAAAGCCAATAATGGGGTAATACAGTCCCAAAAATAAGGACAAATTTCAAATATTCATCTTATAAACTTAGAAAATTGCTAGAATAAAAGGTTGTGTTACTATGTATTTTCTGAAGAATATGAAGTCTGAAATTCAAATGCCTGTCAATTTTACTTCTGACGGAACAAAAACAATTTTCAGCAGAGGCCCAGGGAGAAATACTGCAGACACATGTCTTTGTAAAATGGCAGGACACCAGAGCAAATACACACAAACACAGGGATGAGATACTGACTCCACACAGAAGGCACCCCAGCCAAGAATTGAACCAGAAAAAGTATAGTGTGAGGCAACAATGCTACCATGGCACCATCAAATATGTAAGGAATTAAACATTTAGAAACCTGAAGTCTGAAATTCAAATGCCTGTCAATTTTATATAACATTTGTTAATCAGGACAGTCGGACTTAGAACAAAAAAACAATTTTCAGCAGAGGCCCAGGAAGAAATAATGCAGACATGTCTTTGTAACAAAAAGCAAACCCACACAAACACAGGGAGAAGATGCAGACCCCACACAGAAGGCACCCCAGCCAAGAATCAAACCTGAGAACCTGCAGCTGTGAGGCAACAATGCTACCACTGCACCATCAAATATCAAGCATTCCAACATTTAGAAACCACAGATATTATGAGGAACAGATCAGATCAAATATGAGGCAAAAATCTGCAATTTATTTATAAATGGTGGGGGGTAGGGAATTCAGGTCCTTAACATCTGCATACAAGGTACAGGGTTCAAGCCTGAGGTATTCCCTACCACACCACCATGAGTTTGTTCTAGCCACCAGTATATAGCATTGGGTAACAGGTTTACTAGCTATGCCCTCTTCTGCCCAGACTATAAGGTATTTATTACTGCCATCGACCACCTCTTATCAGCTACTTTAAAACCCTTAAAGGGTGTGACACCTGTGCACTGGCCCAGCAATCAAGGAGCCTCAATCCTCACCACTAGCACCAGTGACGGGTGTCCATATAGGTAAAGGATAATAAATACCATGAATATCTTTAATTTTAAACCCCTCAAAAAATGGACCAAATAAATTACCCATCAGGGGAAGTGTATGGGCTCCCAGAAAATGTATATAACCAATATTTTCCAGGGAACTATTCCTTTTACTATGGCAGTACATAAAGACTGTCACTCCCTTGTACTCATTAAGTCACAGTGAGAGTCAAAGCCTCAACTGCCCCTGTCCTGTGTGTCCAACTCATCTCGTTGTCTTCTTCTTCTTTCTGCCATGCCACCTGGGGAGGAGATACATAATGTTCTCAGATGGCAATCCTTTTTGGCCCATGTATTCCATCAATTCTAACTTCATATACTTGGAATCTCCCTCATACATACAACCTCTATTGTGCTTTTAAAGCAAAATGTCTGCCAGTTGTCCAGAGTCTAGATTTTTGTCTAATAAAAATAATTGCTTTACTCAGTCTGAAGAAATATTGCAACTGCTCCAATTGAATTTACTTTCTCTTTCACACAATCTGGCATAATGACTGACACTGTTTCATTCACATAGGATTGACACCAGTGCCCCTTGCCAAACAGTTGACAAATTTCCCTACTGTCCTAATCGAATCACCACTGGTCAGTTTAAATTTCATCTTGGATCTCCCATGAAAACTGATGAACATAGTGAGGCTATCCTAGTTAGTAAAATATAAACAAAAAAATACATATAAAGACACATACAAATATACACCTATATCCACACACACACACACACACACACACACACACACACACACACACACACACACACACACACACACACACCCTTTGTTCCTCTTACCTTCCATAGTGCGATGTAGATCCCTTCCACACACCCATAGTGCGATGGCGATGTAGATCCCTTCCCCTGTCCCTTCCACACACCCATAGTGCGATGGCGATGTAGATCCCTTCCCCTGTCTGCGATCCATATAGCTGGGGCTATTACATACATCCCATAGCTGGCGCATTCGAGCATATCCCCACGAGATCCCCGATGAGACTCCTTACCATTACATCCCCAGGAGATCTCCAGCCTGCCTGCCGACGTTGCAGTCCAGGTCCGACCTGTTCCCAGCGACAGTCTATGCAGTTAAAACTGCATAGACTTCTGGGAGCTCTGTTCTTACATGTTTCCCAGTCCGGACTGCTGCGGAGACAGTCTGCGCATGCTCCATGTTCCAGACTGTCTCAGCAGCAGTCCGGACTAGTGAGCATGCGCGAAAGTTCACGTTTTTTAAATTTATTTTATCTTTTCTTTTTATTTTATTTTTTTCTTTTTCTTTTATTTTACAGCTGAGGGGGCTGCAGTCCGGCAGTCCAATAGCACGGGCCGCCCCTGCCACTGGTGAACACAGAGACTTCCCTTTAGCCCAAGCAAGCACTGGCCTTCTAGAAACTTCCAAACAGTTCAGAACAGCAAATCTGTAACTGAACTTTCTTAACTTTCTCAACTAATAGATCTAAAAAATGTTCCACTTATAATTAATGTAACTCTACTTGATATATACCCATATCTGAATTATTCAACTCATGAATTAAGACAGGAAATGAATCTTCCTAAATCATACTTAGTCATATTGAGACAGATTAAAGATTTATCCATAAGCTACTTTAAAGATTTTTGCATTAATAATGAGGACTTAACGAAATGTACAAATCTATGGCAAGCCCTTCTACAAGATACCAAATTCATAACATCTACATATAAACTAATAAAGGACTTTAAATATCAAAATCAAGTTCTTTTGTCAAACTACTGGAAAGAAAAAATACCATTGATTGAAGAAAGTAAAATATTAAAAGCAATTAATTTAACAGTAAAATCAATCTCTCTTCAAAAGTTAACATTTACCCAACTCATGATACTTAATAATGCTTACTATACATGACTTAGCTTGCATAAATGTAACTCTAAAAATTCTCCTAAATGCCCATACTGTAAAGATCAAACTGCTGACCTCCTTCACATGTTCTGGAGCTGTAAATGTATATACAAACTTTGGAATTCTTTAAAACTTCAACTCCAAAAGATGGGTTATCAAAATTCAACACTTTCTTGGGAATTTATGATATTACATATCCCTACAAACTATCTATCTAGATTCCCAAATAGCCATACTTACAAATATATGTTTGTTAATGAAACTCTACATAGCTACAGATTGGTTGAATTCACCTCAAACCTCATGGGACAACTTCAAGATTTTAGTGATGAAACATATATTAGCCCACAAATTACTAATCAATGACCATAGCAAACATATAAATAATTTGAAGATCTGGGAACAGATTTTCAATATTATACTGGCTTAATGTACCGAGCCCAGGTAAACCCCTGCACATATATACTATAAAATCAAATTTAATCAGAAATTAAATTACTACAAGATATTAGGCCTACTGATAAGACTCTTCATATGTTCTTCTTTATTGCTTTTTGTTAAATGATGGAAGCATTCATGTAAATAGTGTACATATATTGTAGAATTGTTGTTAGAAGCATTGTTTGGAAATTACCTATTTTTCTTTTCTCACTCAAATGTTTGTATGAACAAGTTGAAAAATAATAAAGAATTATTATTGAAAAAAAAAAAGAATATCTACCAAACTAGTTTAACACACTACAGCATTATGCAGTTACAGCATGCACCATGGAGATTACTGGGTTACAGCAGTCCCAGAGGTGTATTCGTAGGTGGGTGACATCTGCAGGATTGCCAAAGAAGGGCATTTCAAGTGTACTGCGAGTTGTACATGTCTGTTACCTGTGTGTACCTGCTGTTTACTGTCATGAAAACACATTTACACCTGCTTAAAAGTGTCTTATGCAGTCCTAATTGACAGTACCAACAAGGCTTGCAGGACTTGAACCCTGGATCATGCAAATTGAGGTCACTGGATGTACTACTAAGTCATCTGGGTTGTATACATTTACATGGAGTCTATAATGCACATCTTACTACATGTATTCCACAGTACTGAAAACAAATGGGACAGTCACTTTGTGCACATATGTACAGTACCCTTAAATGTACAGTACTCTGTAAAACAACAAAGACAAGTCTACATCTGTACAACTGTCATAACTACATATATATATATATATATATATATATATATATATATATATATACACAGACACAGCTATAGCCATATACATATATATATATATATATATATATATATATATATATATATATATATATACACACATCTGAACACCCTTTGTGACACAGAAGGGTTCCATAGGAATTGACGTGTACACAAAACAAAGGCATCTCTTGTGTTATAACATTTAAATCTTAAGCAGTTCACCAGAGAAGGGATGGTTGTTGTGTATGAGGAGTGTGGGGTGGGCAATGATGGCTAATGTAATCTACCCTGGGGATTGTGGAGTCTGAGTGGGAGAATGAAGGGTATGGACTTACACCCGAGCGGCCATTTCTGTGTCACTGCTCGACAGTGGCACAGGAAAATAACATACCCAACTGTAGTCATGCTTGACTGTGTATTCATTATCATTCCTAACTATGTAATACTTTGTAGACACCGGTCACCACAGATGGCTACTATGGTGTGCTAAAAGACATTACACATGTGCATACCTGGCTACAGGGTAGTCACACATACAAACACGCACACACTTGCCAGTATTGTGCATACACGTCTTGCCTATGTAAAGGTAACTAGTACAGTGGTATGCAGTTGAGGTATGTGCCACAGAACACATACAATTACACTTACTCTGATTCCACTTTTGAGCTGGGTGACATCATAGGACCAATTACTTGCAGTGGTGAGGGGGGAAGAGAGAGGTTTAGCAGTTGACAACAATAAAGGCCAGTGCAAAAGAAAGTATCTCTTAGGATTGCAGCAAAGCCCATTGCCATGACAGAATGTAGACACAAATACACACACACAACCACACTCAGCCATTTGCTAACACACCCACTCAGGAATTTGCTGAGACACACACAAACACACTCAGCCATTTGCTGACACACACACAAACACACAGTTGCCAGTGGTGGGATCAGAACTCCTGCCTATCTACAGATCACTATTACAGTACTACACAGTTACGAGATGCGCCACAGTGATTACACATTCCAAAGCAGTCAGACTGCCCTTCTAAGATTGAGGACAACAACAGGGAGACTGACAGTCATGAATAGCTGTAAACCTGTGTGCTTACAGTAGGTGTCCATTACAACCTGTATGCACAAACAAGACACATCATCTGCAGGTAGGCCTGAGAGGTATAGTTGTAGCACAACAGGAACCTGAACTGGAGTATGGCCATCTGTGGAATGGACAACTACTATCACTATACAGGGTTACAGTGGGCATGCTCATACACTTAGTAGCACAGGGCCATTTGGGATGCACTATGACTACAACTACACAAGGTTATACTGGACATGCTCATACACTTAGTAACAAAGGGCTTGTTGAATGCACTGACTCAAATTACACAAGGTGGCAGTGGGTATGCTCATACACTTAGTAGCACAGGGCTGTTTGGGATGCACTCTGATTCTAACCACAGAAGGCCACAGTGTGCATGCTCATGCATTTACATGTACAGAACTCCTATTGTAAATGCACAGGTTTATAGCTATGTACATCTTACCTGTCAGTATATATGCACATCATACTGGTTTACTACCTGATAACTGTATGTGGCCCGTAAATTATATATCTGTGTCTGTGCTGTGTGATACACATGCATACATGTACATGAAGTACTGACATATATATATGTTAAGTATACACATTCATGCATGTGTGGACGTGACAGACAATAGGTTACCTGAGTCACAAATGTGGATGCTATCTACAGCATGTGTCACACACCTTGCTGCCCTGAAAGGCATAAATTGATAGCAGGTTGTGGACAGTGGCCTTATAAGCGGAACAGTGGCATGTGCAAACATAATGTGTGAGCCACATTGTGTAATGGTACTGAGGTGTAGGTGTCAAGATGACCTCTCCCAGCTGTGTTAGTAGTTGTCATTATTAGCAGGACTGCTACCCTAAGTATATCTCACATTGGTCATATACACAATTTCTGCTGCTGTCCGTCACCTTACATGAGGCATTTGCTACCAAGCACATTACTGCCACTCGCAGTGATGTCATGGTATGAGTGGCAACTGCTAGACCAAAACAATGAGCCAATGTCCTGCTGTTATTATGAGGTTGTCCAGTATCTGTCATTCCAGGCTGTCATGACTGAATGACAAGCCTTCAACACAGAGCACATGCATCCATGTTTCACGTGTGTGTGTGTGTGTGGATAATACCTAGGTCACATTTACCCATATAGATGCATTGCAAGGCAAATGTCCTACACCCAGAAGTAACACCCTATGCCTACAAGACAATTGCATTGGATGCTTATGCTAACCAGTGCTAGATGGCTTTAGTAATCTATTTGCTCAATGTAGATCCTACAGTGGGGAATACTGACATCTGTGCAGTGAGGAACACCTGGCTGAAGGCTCTGTAGTGCACAATTGCACTACCTCCATATAACTCAGATCCAGACATGTGGGCCATAACAGTGGTATGGACCATTCCAGGTGGTGGTGTACACATATTCATAAAGGCTACTCACATGTAAAGACCACTACTCCGACATAATGCATCACAGATGAGTCAGGTACAGGTGACAGCGGCAAGTGCTGCATTCTAGGTTGTATCCTCATATACATCCACCACCTTGACCCAGACTACCAACACACATCCATATGTGGTATGACATAGTGTAGTAGACCACCAGATAACCCTCGATTGGTGGACTGTACTTAGGCCTACATCAACTGTGCAAAGTACAAATGTACAGACACAGCTGCATAATATGTTATGCAATGCAATAATACCACTGTTTGTAACCAGCTCAGTTGTACACATACCAGGGTCCCTCAGATGTTGTCAGCATTAAAACGGTCGACTGTTGCTGTACACCAGTAAACAGCACCCTCATGGTTGGATATGACCTAACTGAACCTGCCCTGGATATGTACATCCCACACTCATACAACACAAATTACATTACCATAGCTTTCGTTATCCTTTCCACATACAGGTGGCTACAGTCATTACACACATGCACATGGCAGATAGCATGCTAACAGTGCATAAGGTTTAATATCTATGTTAACAGAGGTAATATTCCCACTCTACTGGTCACCCATGACACCTATCATATCATACAACACCCCATGCGGCATGTATGTCTTTAGACATGTTCACCTAATGTAATGTCTACAAACATACCCAAATAACAGAATCGTAGGACCTACACAAGGCCTTTAATAACAGACTCAGTGAAATCCAGCTCTGCTCTGTATGTTCCTGAGTAGTCACAGGTGATATGTTCATGACATGTACAGCCATGTGTGGCCACAGCTCCTAGATATACCCCATGTCAGCAATTGCAAATCATGCATGCTGTGTGCTGTCTGGACATTAGCCTTAGTACCACAATAGCCAGTACTTGTTGAGGTGAGATGTTTACAAGCCACAGACCTCGCACATGCTTGAATGAGTGTACTGCCTAGCTCTAACAGAGCACATTGCTGGCGCTCTTCCAGTACACATGAGATGTGTGTGGCAAATATGACGTGTTCACTGTTGACCATTACAGTGCCCTGACTTCACCATGGCACTGTCAAGTAACAGTTTGTAGGAGCATGACATGGGATAATGCTGTGTGTGTCTCACTATGTGCTGTTGTCATATATGTACACTTGGCTACTCGGTGAAGGTGGTGGTGTCCTACCAGTGCATGAATACAACATCCATTAATGTGTAATGCTTGGCTATGTTTCACACATGGCATGGGGAAGGTGTGAAATGTATCCTCTTGACCTGCTAGTGCACTTATGGATGTAGACCATATATGTGTTTATGTATTGATGTTTGTGTAGATTCCATGTGTGTGCAGTGTCTGATGTCTGAAGGTGACTGTTGTCTTAGTACATCATGCTGCTGCAGTGCAGCCTCAACATTGCCAACTGTATATGGTGATTTGCTCTAAGTACAGTAAGCCGTACATGAGGTATGGACAGATGTTTGGACATGACTACTAAGTGGCGGGGCTTCTTTGCAGATGAATGATTACTGAGGACAGCTCAATGGTGTGTTACAACCAGTCCTACAATAACATGTGCAACTGCTAAGGTCAGGTTTTGTTAATTGAAGTGTAAGACAGACAATGTAGAATGCTGTAAGGGTGACACTGAAGGTGATCCTCACGACACCTGTAACAGTAATACCTCCCCCGTGCATATATTGTGCATATATCAGCACAGTTGGCAAAGGAAAGAGTCAGTAAGCTTTGTACCGGATGCGATAGTGCTGTATTTCTGTAATACCTATCATATGATAGGCAGGTGTTTGATTCACAGTACTGGCACATGTGTGTGTGTGTGTGTGTGTGTGTGTGTGTGTGTGTGTGTGTGTGTGTCCATATATGTCACGTATGGTTGGGAATACATCCCATGTTATTACTCTCCTGAACACTGTTGTTGACACCAATACAGAGTGAAGTGCAGAAAGAAAGGCATAGGCAGGTGGTTGAACCTCACACATGTAAAGTGTCTGTATGTGTGTGACATAGGTGTATATCTTTGTGAATGCCACAATGTGTGTGTGTGTATGTGTGTGTGTGTGTGTGTGTGTGTGTGTGTGTGTGTGTGTGTGTGTGTGTGTGTGTGTATGACTGTGCGTGTGTATAGCTGCCTGTTCCTGGATTGAGCCTGTATTTTACCATAGTGAAATGTTAATGCCCCCTCCCCCCACCCACTCAATGCAATCTAGCATCCCTGTTGCTATCATCATTTGTAGATGGGCATTCTAATCACCTGTTAACATGTACACCCTGGGGTGTGACCTGTTGTTACATAGCCTACTGATGGACCCCCCTCCCCACATACATTCACTGCACTGTAGTATCCCTGTTGATGTCCTTGATCTTAGGCCATTCCAGCTACCTGTACATGTGTAATCCCTATGGTGTGTCTTGCAATTGCATAGTACTATAATGATGATATGCACATAGGTAGGGGTTCTCATCCGAACACTGACAACTGTGCATGTGTGTCAGAGTGTGTGTTACTGTGTCTGTGAATTCCTGAGTGTGTGGGTGTGTCTGTGTTTGCATGCTGTCATGGCAATGGGTATTACTGCTTCCCAATGAGAAGCCACAATTTCCACTGGCCTTTACCCTTGTCATCTGGCATACCACTTTTTTACCTCCACTCCGCTCCAGGTAACTATACCTGTGATGTCACCCACTATGGATGTGACAGCTCTGAACACAGTAGCTTACTACACAGCTATCATGCTCTTGGATCATTAGAACAGTAAACATAATTGAAACATGGAGAATATAACTGTGATGTGGAAGCTACAAGGTGCATGCAGGTATTGTCATACTGACCTGTAGGTGGTCAACATGTACATATGGGACATCAACAAACACCGACATCCCCCGGCACATGCAACTACACCTGAAAGAGGAAGGCAGAACATCAAGATCAACATGCTGTTAGTGTTATTACACATAATACATACTGTCAAGCGTACAAAATGCATTCTGAAACTGGAATACTTGGTATGTCTGCTGCCTGTCAACACTACTCAACAATATTAATCTACAATTATCTACCTAGTATGTTCACCCTGTGCATCAGACCATATGAGCATGTCCCTGCTCCAATGGTGTGGATTACAGGGATGTGGCACAGGCATCATCATATGCACAGGGTGATAATGCTTGCCAGAGGCCTAGGCAGCGGCATTGGATGACATCATGTGTATGTGTTAGGGCCTGTGATATCATTGGGCATGTGTGGATGTTATGCGTGTGTGTGTTGAGGTGCCCTACATTTGTTTCCGGTGTGTGTGTATGCATGCACAAAGGTCTGACATGTACACAGGGGTATTATTGACAGCTGCAGACTATACAAGGCAGGTTTCACAGTTCACTGTGTCCGGCCACAGCCACGTGATCTGCGCCTGCCAAGGGTTTCACGGGCACTACCAGGCAGAAGTCTAGATTGGGTACTGTCTAATGACACATGTCCACTGGAATTGTGTCCCTGTTGGGACTGTCCAGGACCACGTGCATGTGGCCTGCTGTGTCCTGGTGTGGACTGCACAGCACCAGCTGCACTGCTGCTGCTACTGCCACTATGGGAGCAGGCATGTGCAGTAGCATGTTCACGTAGACCTTCAACAGGTAATGTAGCTGACCTACGTCCACATGCACGATGCCTCACTCCCACCATATGTTCCAGCACCGACATTCCACACTCGAGGATTGACATGCCATGGTCAAGGACTCCCACCATGTCACTCAATCTTCTATCCAAAACATCTGCAAGATGATTGTCAGCATTTGCAAGTGCCTGGATGTTGTCAGTTAATGAATGGACATCAGCCCTCTGAACCCTCAGACCTTCTCTGTTGTGCCATTCAGCATGTGCCTGTGCCTCCATTACAGCCCAAAACATGCACCTGGTGACTCCAGCTAATGTGCTTTGTCTCGCAGGGGCATGTTGGCTAGTGGTCCTCCTATGAGCAGCGCTGGGGACATGCCTGTGTGGGACATCATCAGTCAATTGACTGGGATCATGGTGTGCAGGCACACCTTCCATAGTCACCACACTTCCCTGCTCCATGCTACCACCCGCCAACTGTCCTTCCTCTATGGCCAGTGGTGATGGGGTATGTGTAGGCAGGGGAGCTGTGTGTGAGGATGAGGGAGAGACATGTGGAATGGCAACCATTGGCACAGATTCAGCCCCTGACAACCCTGCCTGTGCCTCAATCATGCTATCATCATCACTGCTAGAGTCTGTGAGGACACTAACATCAGGTCGAATGCAGGAGTCAAATGCACCTACATCAACACCTGTGAGGGGAAGACAAGAACTGTATATTACAAGTTACACCAGACACACACACAGACAGACACACACACAGACAGACACACATACACAGACAGGCACACAGACAGACAAACACACAGACACACAGGCACATAGACACACAGACACACATGCTACATGCAGGTGATATGGCAGATAGCATTCAGCTTAGACAATTATAGTTTCAGCTTAGACAATTATAGTGGTAGTTATCATACATCCCTGAGTTGCACACAACAGCATGCATGTGTTATAGCAGACGGCATGCACCTTGCACAATTATAGTGGTTAGATTACATACCTGTATTGCACTATTTGTGTCAGTAGCCTATGCCCCATACCTGCAACACAATGCATGCACTTTGCACCATTGAACCACATTGCCATGGTGTGTGCAACATACACCACATGTTAACAGACCATTGCTGACCTTTGTACATCTGCCACTGATGCTTTGTGTTGGCCACCACCCTTATGTGTGAGGACATGAGCAGTAGGGTGTGTTGACTGCATACTATGTTTGCCTGAGCCCTAGCTTGCATATCTCCCCCAAAGCAGTGCATGTCTGCTCAACATTATTCCACCTCCCCCTGAGCTGAGTGTAGACATTGTGCATGTGGTTGTACACACATGTTTGACATGGCTGTCCTTACTTTGCAATGGTGCCACAGACCAACACAGGTTTACAGTACACCAGCCTGCTGTCTGGCATATGACCTTGCCAATCACATGTAGTATGACATGTCTTCTGCCATGTGTTGAATGACATGCATACATGTGTAACACAATGGTGTCCTTTCCCATCTACAGTACAGTAATGGTGTCCCAATGCAGGGACGTGTTATACTAACATGGGCCTTCAGCTGATGCAATGTTGTCTGTCCACCCTACAAATATGCAGGGACATACTGCACATTGAGCTGATATGCATAGCCATTGCAGGGCATCATGTGGCTTCACAATTGCTATACAGTGTGAGCTACTGACACAGTTCATAGCCATAACTATGTTCATATGCAATACATATCAAATGTGGAATGTGACCCATGTCACTGAGGTGTATACACACTAAACCCTAATGTGGAATGTGTGACACAGGTCACTGAAGGGTATACGGATGACACCCCTGCACATCTGCAACTATATTACTGATGCCTGGCAACTATGCCCACACATGGCTAACTTAGCAGTACTCTATGTCCCAAATGCCATCTGTGTACCTCACACACATGAGGAGCAGGCATGACAGTGATGTCTGACACCAGCAAGGTGAATGTACTGTATCTGTGGCCTGATGTCGTTGTATGTGTATGTTGTGCAACACATGTATGTATTTGGATACTCTATAGGTGAATGCTTTCATGTCGTGACACACTCAAGATGTTCAAGACATGTTACGTGGTAGTTTCATGTTATGCCTACACAAGCTGTGCACAGGCCTGTATGATGTTTAGTGTTTCACATCTGCAATATCACCATTACACAAAGGTCATAGTTGCATTGAGTCGTGCCAGGGTACAACAGGGTGTACACACATGTACATCACTTCTACTGTGTGTGTTGCTTCATGTCTCTGACCATCCACCATGGCCATGTGTGCACATGTTCTGTCCAATGGTTGTGATGGCCATCTTATTTCACATGTCAGTGTTATCCCATATGACATACACCCATGGATGTCATATGCTCCACTGAGGACAGGGTTATGCAGACAAAGGGTGGTATGTATGGGATGTGAGACATGTTTTGCAGGATAGTTGAGCAGTGTTGCAGTCTGCCCACTACATGTCATGGACATGTCAGATAGCACATGACATTGTGTGACATTCATAGCAAGAGTATAATCCACAAGGGTGTATCCTGTTGGCCGGTCATACTGTAACTCCAACACATTTAGAGTGTGTCCACACATATGTTCTCTGTACAGTACTGTTTGTATTCCGAACATGTGTAATGCTGATATGTAGTACCTGTCCCTACAGTGGAACACACCTCCACCATTGTATTCACTGTTGTCCACACATCTGGCAATGACAGTTTGGAAGGTTTAGTGTAGGTGTTTCATATAGTCTTCAATGGTTTCACATGGGTAAACACTGTGATGCATTGCAGGTCTGACCAGTGTCCATTAACAGGACCACCATACATTATGTGTATGTGTGTTATTGCAGATAGCATGTAATTAATATGTTCCATGCATTATCAAGCCTGGCAAATAATAACAATCTCACCTGACACAGGCTGCTGCCGCTGCAAAATGCCAGAGGTACCTAAACAGGAGTGTCACAGCAGTAAGATCATTATCCACTCCTGTGTGATAGCTACAGGGTACAATGTCCATGTTAGCACATAAGCCATTACAATACACTATACTATGGAGTATACATATCTGTGCATACATAGAGTAGCAGACTATAGTATGTGACATGTGTGCATACATGCCTTGCATATGATGTTACATAACATATTGTACAGTAACACATGTAACTATGTGAAATATAGTTGTGTTATACGTGCAGTAGTGACTTACCAGGCAACTCCAGGCTCGGTGGTTGAAAGACACCCACCTCCACAATACCAGCTAAAGCTTGTGGATGGAGGTCTGTAGGTGTCCCCAGGTTGGCCAGTAGCTCCTCTATACATGTGAGTGGGGGCTGGGTGAGTGACCCCCCCACCTGTTGCACCTTGTTCCCTGGCGATTGCATTAGCATGCTGTTTCACCCATCTTATGAGGTCATTGCAGTGTTGGTGCACCTGCTGATAGGTGCAATTGTGACCTCCAACATCATTTACCCTCCTGCAGAGTTCCCACCACAGGGAATCCCACTGCTGTGCATGCTTTGGCACATGGCTGAAGAGTGTTGTGTGGTTGTCGAGGAGGTATGGGACAAGGACCTCATCCTCCAAGCGGCTGTACACTGGCAGTCTGCTACATGGCATACCTGGAAGACATAATGATGGAGACAGGTCACAGTAACTCACAGAGAAGTACAGCAGTACAGCTGAACATACATGTATATCTCATTTATTAAGATTACAAATACGTCTTTGCAAATCTACATGACACTAACACCACTGACATGTATAAGTCACATACATTTAACACTTACTGGTAATGTGATGTTATCGCCATATATGTGTGTGTGTGTGTGATGTGATGACATTGCTTATACACCATGTGCATGTTGTCTTGATGTGGGCATGTCTGTTTGCCTGTACTGGTGTCTTTACCTATCAGCACATGCCTGGATGTGTTCACATTAATGCAATTGACCTTAATGCTGTGTATATGTCACATATATAGTCATACATAGCCATCAGGGACATGACCTGTGGCCCTGCAGACCCGCAAGCGTGTATGTGTTTTGCCATATACATCTACATGGCACTGTACAGCTGTGAAGTATCCTGCCATGTATTGCCTGTGTTGCACATGTGTAACACATGGGACAATAGCTAGCCTGATAGTATTTGCAGGGTTGGATATCAACTATAGCATGTATGGTCATAGTGATCTAGTAGGCTATATGCCCTGGGCCATTTATGAGCCTAGGCAGACAGGTTACCTAGCTGTAGGCAACAGACAGGTATGTTTCAGTGGCCAGTTCAAGCAGTGCCACAGAAATGATCCACAGGGTTAATGATATATTTAGCATGCAGTCATCTCACCATGTCACAGAGAGGGGCGATGTACAGCTTTGCTGGACAGGGATGCATAGTATGGCAAGAGTATGTTAAGTGTATGGGACAGAGGTCTGTTAGTCATGTTGTGATCCTTGTACTAGAAAGGTGGATGTCCATGAAGTATGTGTTTATTTGGGATCAGGATGTGTTAAGTGTAGGATGTCCAACACTTCTGGGTTGGACATGGTTTTATTCAGGGTAGGCTGCATGCTACATAGTGCAGCTAGGGATTAGGAAGGGCAGTGTAGGCCATCTACACATGGGCAATAACCCTTAAAAGAAATATGTGATCTATTATGGGTCACATGGGTGTTGAGTATGGCTGAGCAATTATCTCTATATTCCTGGATGGCACCCTGTCATGATTAGGGGTGCCACATACGACTACCTGTCTGGTGTGGTGAAGTAACTATCAAAGGAAAGAGTACTGTCCAGCTGCATCCCATACACACAGTTGCCATTATGATGACCGCTGCCTAGGTGGTAGTTCATGGGTACAGGATTTGTAACATAGGGGATGACAATGCAATACTTAGCGGTCAGACTGTGGCCATATGCCACACACCCACATCTGACACACTAAGGCCCTTCTGCATGTTGAATGCAGTACACATTGAGTTGACTATTGCTCCTAGTTTATAGTCATTTGCAAACATCAATAGGCTGATGCCTTCTGTGTTAGTCTGTGTGGTATAGATAACAAAGAGGGGGAGTACCAGGACTGAACCCTGTATTACTGTGGCTGGCACTGGTTTAATGTGTGTGTATTAGTCAGACACCTTCTATAGTGTTGGTTCTGCCAGCAGTCCAGTTGCCAACCACTCCTGTGACATAGGAATATACACCTAGTTTACTGAGTGTAGCTGAAACACAGTATGGGTGATGGTGTCCTATGACCTGGCAAGGTCAGGATATGCAGTGTGAATCAACCCTACTGTCATCAACATCTGTACCAAGTACATCAAATATGTTGATCACTGTTCATGGCCTTACAGACCAGATTCAGCAGGGTAGTTGTGCATTATTTCCCATTATCAATGGTGTCTCCCCCTTTGTGGGGTGTGATAACTGTTGCTGTGCACCATTTGGTGTGTACACAGCCTGACATGGAGCTATGATTGAACATGATGTGTATGTGGATAGCTGAATGTTCTTACATTTGTGTAGGATACACCCTGGGATGTTGACAGGTCCCATGAAAGCTGTATGCATGGCTTTAGAGAGTGCAGCTTGTACCTGCATAGTCATTATTACAGGGGCCCTGTAGTGTACATGGATATATTACTAAGTGTACCTTTTGGGGGAAGAGGTGAGAGTGGGTTTAGGTTCTCCAAGACCCTATCTGGATGAACGGATGCTATTTCTGTAGGTACAGTACTTCCCATGCCATAGTGCTGTGCAGCACGGCAGGTCTTGTCATTGCCATTACGATTAATGGCACAGCTATAGAATGCTCTGTGCTTGGCCTCATAATATGTGGCTGATTAATTTCACAGTAGCTTTGTGTGGTTTTATATGGTGTATCTGCATCTTACTGAGGCTGACCAGGGATCACCTACACTCATGTGTGTTCACTCTTGCAACAGTTACTACCTTCTGTGGTACAGTTTAAAGCATGGTACCACCTGTTTGTCTTCTTGTTTGTGTTGGGTTGACTCTTGGTTCTGTTTCAATGGCACAATCACTGTACATATGTGACTGCTTAAGGCTCATTTGTGTAGGATTCAGCATTTGCACATGCATTGTCCATCTGCATGGGTGCCATGACAGTCACCACTCTGCTCTTAGGAAACATAACATTGGCATTGGAGACTAACTATGTGTAGCATACTGTTAGCCCTGTTTGTGTGACTACTGTGATCCAGGTCAGTGAGGTCGATGGAATCCAACATGCATTGAGCGCAGGTGTTGGTATATGAGGAGTCTTCCCAGTTCATAATGGAATAGTTGAGAGTAGCCATTATTATGGTTCTGTCTCAGACCTAATCTTCCCCAATACAGTACATTATGACAGTTGGGAAATCCGCGGCCTGGTGGGTGATCTGTCTCAAGGTGCAATTTGAATTCCACTTTGGCACACAGGTAGTTGCTCAGCATAATGCATCTGAAGTTATGCAAGTGCAACTAGCATGGGGGTGTACTGGTGGGTGATCTGTTGCAAAGTGCAATTTGAAATCCACTTTGGCACAAAGGCAGTTGCTCAGCATAATGCATCTGAAGTTATGCAAGTGCAACTAGCATGAAGGTGTACAAATCCTTCAGGAATATGGACACACCTGCGTCCCATGTGTTCCAATAAAGGATAATGGGCAAGAGGTGAGGTTTGTGTTATAACATGGTCATGCAGGTGTGCTCTCCGGAGTATTGAAACATGTCTCAGCCACTGTGCAAATATGTTCTCCATGTTAGGGATTGACATATGTGTGTCTGTATAGTGTTTCTGACATGTATCATTGTGTAGCGAGACCCGCAGTTTATTGCTTGGCTGTCCTTGTAATAGCAGTGGACCTTCACTTGAACTGTGCATGATGAAGGCAGTATAGAGGAACCATGAGCCCTAGGCAGTATCCAGATTCGCAGGGGTGACAGGTGCAGGCCCTGTCTGGCAAAGCATCATGGTCTGTCAACCATGTTATCCCAGACAGACAGATACTGGATACCCTTTGACTTGCACCACTACACTAGACAATTGTGGAATACAATCCTTTTGTCCCTGTACTGCACTATCATTCTGGCCAATGGCAGAATGCTACTCAGGCCTTGGGACATACCTGCATGGACTAAAAGACCTAACAGTTCCTACATGTGTTTCCATGCAGTCCAGGCTACTGCATCACAGGTCCTGCACACAACATGGATTAGGCCAGAGCCATGTGTATAGATCAAAAGATGGTCTGAGTGTATAGGTATGTGGCTAACAATGGCAGACAGGTAGCTAACAGTATGTATGTCCTCGTATAGGTTGGTGTTTAACATAGTGCTAGAGTTTGCATTCACAAATGAGTACTGTTGGGCATGTTTTCAGTCATGTGTTCTGAGGTGTGGCACAATTATGCAAACTATGTCATACAATTTGTGTATTTTGGTGTCTGTCTGTTCCTGCTTGGGGTGTCACTTGTTTGGCCAGATACTTAGAAGCATCTGTGAATGTGTGTGATTTCTGGTAGTGTGTGTGGGTGTCCTTTCTGTGTTCTGGTAAGGGTATGTGTTGGTTGTGTTGATTAGCTGCATGTGTTAACCTACACCTCATGACTGTCCAGTCGAGTCATGGCTGTAGACTGGGCTGCCTTCCAGCCTGCCCCTGTAGCTGCATCACAAACAATGTGCGGGGTGTGGTGTTAGGTGGGTTTGGCAGTGTACATGGCATAAAGATTACATTCTCCCAGGATGGCCACATACACAAAGCTGATATTAGTAAACACCAGTAGCTGACTAGTGGATATGCTTGTATGAGAATTCAGTACTACAAGTACCAAGTACTGTATTTAGTTTATGTATTGCTTATGAAGATGTTTTAGACAGCGATGCTCACATGTAAATATTTCTGTTATAGACGTGACAATGCTGGCTATTACGGAAACATCATAGCTACCTTTAGCAGCAATCCTCCTCTGAGGATCACATCACATCCTGTTAGTTGATTACAGATGATGCAAGCGTCTACAGGTCTGTTTCCTTCTCTGGGTATATACTCACATATCCACCAGGACCATGAGCTCTGTTGGGCACAGACACCCACTCTCCAAACAGAGTCATGTATCAATAGACTCTGATGCCACTATCAACATGATCAGGATATAATCAGATAGTGTGAGCCATCACCTATGAAGCGGCTATTACACATGGGCAGCTGTCTCCTACATCTTATACTCCTACTGCAGATGTTACACTGGAGTTAAAGATGATATGCAACCTGTTTCATTACCAGTGCTGTGCACTACCTTACATACAGTATGTGCAAGCAGCTGTTAGGTTGGCAATCAGAGATTGGGCTACACAAACCTGGTAGTTCAACCAGTGTGTCTCTACTCTCAATATCCACTCTATGTAGGTGTGCACATAGCCATTTGGCCCAGCCCTGTAACAAGGGTCACTACACATTTGCATAACATGTACACATGCACAGCTGTTATTGCTTGCAAATGATACTAGAGAAGACCAGCCCTGTAACAAGAGTTACTACACATTTGCATAAAATGTACACATGCACAGCTGTTATTGCTTGCAAACGATACTAGAGAGGTTCAGACCTGTAACAAGGGTCACTACACATTTGCATAACATGTAAACATGCACAGCTCTTATTGCTTACAAACGATACTAGATAGGTCCTGCCCTGTAACCAGGGTCACTACACATTTGCATAACATGTATACATGCACAGCTGTTATTGCTTGCAAACAATACTAGAGAGGTGGATATTACATGTGTTATGTGCATGGATAGTTACCTGGCTCTTCCAGTTATCTTTGCTATCATACTGCTAAACTGTCAGATGAATACTAATGATATGTATCCTGTTATTGAGTATTGTAATTGCCAATAGACATAACTACTGTTTGCATAACATAACAAAACTGCTATGTAGAATAGAATACAGATCTGCCTAAAATACTGTACATTACACAGTTATTGACACAATGTCCCGCAATGCACAACATATTTGCACAGTAAGCCCACCTTTAACATGTTCATCTTACTTATACACCCATACATATGTCGACTGTTACAATATATCGACATATACTATCCCCTGTTATAGCACATACTTGTTGGACCAATCCTGACACTGACAGTGGCTGGAAGTGAATTGTGGTGTATGCAGAGATTGCCGTTTGACCTACAGCAGTACACACATAGAATACTGCAAGCATTTCTACTGCTCAAAAATACATTGCTACAAGATAGCTATTTCCATTATATGCATTTATTACACTGTAATTCTTAGAGTACAGGTACTACATACACAGATACACAGACATTCTACATGTTATACATACCTTCTTAGTAATCGGAGGTGTTATTGACTAGTATAATACTCCTTTACGGTTCATCTTTCAGTGTTTTGTACTGTCCTACAGGTAGATACAGATGGTTTGAATGTGTGACAAGGCAACCTTTTATAGTTACAGATCAGTAACATGTGCTATCCCAATGACCAATTGGTGTTCCTAAGTAGCTAATTACATGCACATCAGCTGCGCTGCTACTGCCTTAGCCAATATCATGGCTACAGTGGAGTATAATTGAGTACTCCTCTTGGGCGTTGTCCCTTTGCCTTGCTTGTGAGGAAGACAGTGTGGAAGTGTTGTTTGGAATCTATTGCAACAGCTGTATGGAGACGAACAGTAATATATTGTGTGCAATACCTAGAGTATTTGGTCTAAATGTGAGTACTGCTGTTATATTTCTGAACATTGCTACTTGTGCAGGGTTTGTCTGTACCTAATACTTCTGCATATGTTTCAGTCTGGCCAGGCTGTTTGACCAGCTCAAGGCTGCATAGCTATGCATATAATGTTAGGGGGTTTACAGTGTGCTTACCAGACATATTTAGTTTGGTCTTACTGTGTATCATACTGTGATGATAATCAGTACTTGGTAACACTTCCTGGTTAGTTCATACAAACCCTGTTACATTAGCAGCTGTTCAGTTGTATAATGGCAACTATTTCACATAGGGCCATGTTAATGTGTCTGTGTCCAGGTATGTTAAGGTTTCAGCAGATGTTGTATAGTAGTTGAATAATTGGTTATGGTATGACAGTATGTATTGATATAATTATTTTGGTTGTGGGGTAGATGTTGGTGGGTGTACATAGCACATGCAGGTGTCTAGGAACCCCTTTTATACAATGTCTATATATGTGTGGGTGTTCTTTCCCTATGTGAACACCTATCCCTTAGTGGACTAATACTATGGTAATTACTGGCTGATTCATTAAGGCACTATTAAATGCTTCCTGTATAGCATTCAGGCACTGTTAATCCTTGAATCCTTTTGGTAATACATCGGAATGTAATAAAGTTTTGCAAAATGAAAGCTGTCTGTGTATTTCTGCCATGGATATTTGCAGTCGTTACAGTTGTGTTGGTGACTGTGTCCACAGAACATATTTCTAAAAGTGTATTGGCATATACTCTTCATACGTTATGTTCATATTGTTTTTTGGGGGGGGGCGGAATGTGTGATTGCTATGGTCCATGTTATACTCAGATATGAACACTTTGGATGCTGTCTACAGACATGTATGTATGTATATATATTCCATCAAGGTGGAATCACAACTGACCATGGTAACTACCACCCCATAAGCCTGACTAGCCTGGTCTGCAATGGTAGGGTTCGCATCCTCATGGCACTCATCAACAACGACATTGGTAACCTCCAAACATGTGACCCAACCCAGGTCAGCTTGGTTGAGTGCAGTTCATGCCTACTGAACCTGTTTGAGACTTACATACAGTCACCAAGACATTAGATGATGGGGGAGGTGGTTCACACATACTACCTGGACCTCGGCAAGGCTTTTGACAACATGCCCCCTCAGGTATTATTGATAAACACACCAGCCTGTACATACACCCATACATCACAGGTTGGGTTGCCAACGGGCTTACACACAGAACCCACATGGTACGACTAGCGGTCTCCAGTTCCAACTCTTGACCGGTCACGACTGGTGTCCCACAGCACTCAGTCCTGGGAGCCCTACTGTTTGGCATATATGTCTCAGAGGTACAGGCAAACCCAGGTGGATTATGGCAGACCATGTTTGGCAATGACTGCGAATTGGGAGCCATGATTGATAGTCCAGCTGACACAGACATCCCTTAAGGGGCCTCTGAGAGAATGTCACAGGGTGTCAATGTCACGGCCTCCAGCCAAGTGCCACTAACTCCATGGTCATTCCATTGTGGAATTGGAATCCACATATTAACACATAAATGACAGCCACTTTAATACAGACAAGGTAATGTGGTATCTGGGGACTAAGGTAGATAGTGATCTCACCTTTGACAATCATATCTCCACAGTAGTTAGGACATCCTTCTATGTAGGCCATCTGATTACTAAAGGATTCCCATATAGACATACTGGGGTTATAGTGCCCCTTTTCTCATCACTCATCAGTTCCATCATAGGGTATAATAACCCAATTGGGATGTACCTCAGAAGACACTTCCAACAGCTTGGAGGTCCATGAATGTACCTTGCCAAGGGGAAATAGTTGCCTCCAACATATGGCCTATGCAGCCAGACTGAATAAACTCCTACTTTACTCAGTGGCATATTGTTTACCCAGAGATGATCTCCGCTGGCCAACACAGCCATGTCGAACTCAGGCTTGATGGATATGCTCCACCTATAGGAATCCATGTCACAGTGAGCCACACACTGTAGTGAGCTGAACCTTGCCACAACAATAACTGGAAGATGCTGGAGGGACAGCTTCCTGTCACAGACACTCCCCAAACTTTGGAACAACATCCCTAACTACATTATACAGAGCCCCTCACTAACACTCTGCAAGAGAACCTTTGAAGAGTGGATGGGGAACAGTAGATGCACCCCAGAGATCCCGCCATTGGCTCTGCTCCACAGAGGGACAGTTAATGAATCAATGAGGTGGCAAAAGCTGGCACATTTTGGCTGGGCTTATGAATGGCCTCTGGCAGTTGGCCAAGTACCTACCTATGAATCTATACATACAGTATCTGCATATGCTGCTAGCTTAATTTACTGTTCAGGTGTTGACTTACCTTGTGCCAATGGCAGTTGTGTGTGCAATAGTTGAGGGCTGCTTATGTTGGATGCACACAGTAGACTGCCTATACATGACAATTTACAGGTAGTCTTGTGTATGTGCCATCCATTTTTACTGTGTATGCAGGTGGTGAATGATGTCAGTCCCTAGGTGCCTACACTGTCAGTGTGTGTGCTATATGTTCCCTCTTTGCCAAGGCATGGGCATACTGGGCACGCCTCCATCTGCCTACTGGGGCTGGCTCAGTGTGTTCATAGTCTGAGTACCTCTGTGCCTGTGGGGCCCTTGGCAATGATGGTGGGTTGTGAGGGCCTTCACCATTCTGTCCCTGCTGCAGCTGTTTCCACAGGACCATAATGTGTAGCATGGCACACACTATGAAGATGTGGGCACATGTGCCTGGAGAGTATTGCAAGGCTCCACCAGATATGTCCAAGCAACGGAAACGGTATTTCAGTATCCCAAACACACGCTCTATGATGATTCTGGTTTGTGTGTGTGCCTCATTATGGCATTCCTGCATGAGTGTGTGTACATGTCTGATGGAAGTCATCATCCATGGTTCCAGTGTATAGCCAGTATCCTCCACCAGGTGGCCATTTGGGATGTCCCCCCTGGCAAATAACCGATACAGCTGTGAGGCATGCCAGATGTGGGAGTTGTGATAGCTTCCAGGGCTGCCAACACACACATCCATGATAATGCCCTGGGCATTGCACACAACCTGGCAGTTGATGGAGGAGTATCCCCTGCAGTTTATGTAGTGCCTACCCTGCTCACCGGGTGGTGACTTGATGTGTATGTGCTTGCAGTCTATTGCACCCAGTACCTCCAGGTATTCTGCCACACAGAGGAAGAGACGCATATTGCTGGCCAACTCCTCCTGCGTTCGGGGGAAGTATGTGTGCTCACTGGCATGTGGTTACATGGCATCCATGAACTGGTGTAGTTCCCTGGATGCTGATGCCTTTGAAATCCCCATGATATCCCCAGTTGGTCTTTGAAAGGTACCTGTAGCTAGTATTCTCAGGCTTATACATACCTTCGTATCCACTGGCATGGTTTCCCCTCTGTTTGTTCTGGTTCTGAGGCATGGCCGGCATAGCAGAACTCTGGTCTGCTCATGATTGGCAGTGGATTTTTTTACCGTGCCGAGTTGCCAGCCCGACGCCCAGCCTTCCACAAAGGCACACCCATTCACGCTCACACCTACCTGCATGTCTTTAATGTCACTGAACCATGGGGAGGACATGCAGACTCCACACAGAAGGTGCTCCAGCTGAGAATCGAATGGGAGAACCTCTTGCTGTGAGGTGACAATGCTAACTGCTGCACCACCGCGGCTTGAGCGGACCAGAGTTCCACTGTGGCGACCCCTAACTGGGAAAAGTCGAAAGTCTTTATTCTTCACATCCTATCAAAGCCTATAGTGTGACTATTATTCTAATGAGACCATTTTAGTGAATACCTTTAAATCCCACATTTTCACATTATGTACTTGCCCAATTCTTTGACTGGGCATTTGCATGGGCAGCTTCACAGTTTATGCCGGGTTGGGTGACTGAACCCAGGGATCCTGTGGACATTTATAACATATCCCTGTGGTCCATAAAGACACTAAAGAGCAACAATAGCAGAGCTCATCGTGCTGTAAAATGTGATATCAGTTTCAAAAGGAACAGTATGAGCTTGTGGACTTGCATTCCTTTTGGACAATCCAATGCAATAAAGCTGAGGTAAGTGAACAGGGCATACTGTTTCAATATGTTGAAAAGCTTTTTTTTTCATATTAACTGCAGTTAAATTTTGTATGTTGACTTACACTGCATTTCTTGGTGGGTGTTTAGGTTGATAACTACTGACTCCTGACTGAGGGAAAAGTACACAAGCAGGAAATGTTAATGTACAAAGAAGTGTACTGCCGCCGTACATTAATTATCACAGCATGAGATATTTTTGTAGCTGTTAGAGCACATCTACCTATGCCATTTTCCTCTGTCCCTTAAAAAGTTTGGATTTTTTGTTAGATCATGGAGGATTATACTTTTTATTGTTCAGAAAATGCATGTTGAAGCAAAATCTGTTCTATTATCATTTTAAGTGAATTACAGCAATATTTAAAAACTGTCTTTATTTTTTTATCTTTTGTCCCCCATTATTTTTGGCTTTGTATAGACTTCTTAAGCAAAAAAGTGCAGATACTTCCATAGGTCCTGTTGGCATTTTAACTTCAGTAGATAAGGCAGCCCCTGCAAGTACAGCAACTGCACGTCTCCAAAAAGACCTTGCAGCAGTGATAAAATGAGATCCAGCAGACTATAGTATAAATATTTATTAGCTCAAAGTTATGAAAAGGAGACAAAACAGACCAGTTTCAGCTGTGAAAATACAAAGCCTTCTTCAGTGCACATATTCACTTGTTCTCTTTTTTATAGCTTGCCACTAAATGAAGCCCCAACTTAGTGAATTAATTATTCAATTGACCATATCAGTTAAAGGTATTCATTAAGCCCTGGTGAAAACAGTGCCCCCAGTTTGATGATCCGATTTTTCTCTTTATTGTTTAATATCTGATGCCAACCTGATTTATTTGTTCTCTGTCCAATGATTCTATCAATCACAGTAAAAGTAAAGGATGCATTCTTATGTACACCAGTATGTTTGTATAAAGCATTTGTGAGCTTCTTGTGTCTGATGTCACTTAAATGTTCAGAGATTCTAAATTTTAAAGGCCTTGACATTTGTTCCACATAAAATGCAGAGCAGCTACAGGTAGCCAAATATATCACCCAGTCAGTCTGACAGTTAGCAAAAAAGAAAATAACAAATACTTGCCAAGTATTTTTGCTGCTGAACTGGCATGTCTTCATCACCCTTCTGCAGTGAGTGCAATGGCCACAGGGAAAACATCCCTTGAGTTGGTCTCCCACAAGAGTGGTTTTTATAGGATCACCTTTACTTCTTCAACTATGTCTGTAATGATTTAAGAATGAGCCCAACTTCTTGCCTCTCCTGAAAGAAAATTGACATCTGTCATCCAGAAACATGCATATTTTGTTATCTGCCAAAAGTATGTTCCAATGTCTATGGATGCCATTGAGTAGGACATCAGTGTTTCTACCAAGTGTAGTGACCAAACGGATGGTTGAATCCTTGTTCTTAGTCTTATCCCTGTATGTTAAGAGATCCTGCCTGTCACGATTAGCCACCCAATGTCTGGCCTGAAAGATATTCTCCATTTTGTATCCTCTGTTCCTGAATCTAGTGGTAAGGTCTTCTTGATGCCTGATAAGTAGCACCACTTGAATATATGTGTTTCATATGTACAAATTGTGATTTTGGGATGTTTCTACCTATATGTGGAGGATGAAAGCTGGTAGCATGGAGAAGGGAGTTATATTGGGGGTACTTCATAATAATAATTCATAGAAAGGCTATTTGAATCAGATCCAGCGTTTGATAAACACCTTGTTTGTGAGAAGGTATTGGCTCACAGCTCATTTGTCACTGTTAGGATGGGACCATAATGGAGACCTTACAAGGTCAGAAAGAACAGTAGTTTATAGCTTTATGCTCATGTGTAAGAAGGCTATAGATAGGAATTTAGGACAAGAGACATTCCGACTTTTTTTTTTTGAAGGGGACTTTGTAATGGGAAGGATTGCCAAGTATGATAACAGAAACCCATCAAAAGATAGGGGTGAGAAATATGCAGCCAGACGGGTGAGATATACTGTGCTAATGGAAGTATGAGGGGCAGGCTAGTAAGGTATAAAATGGTTAAGCAAGAAGAGTTAGGGGAAGCAGGTAGGGCACTGGCCATACTCAATAGGACAACAGAAGAAATGACCATGAGTGACAGGAGAGAATATTAGGAATAATAATGGAGTTGTGTGTCAGGTAATAAAGGTAAAAAACTGGGCTCCATATTGAAATGCAAGTACCTCTACTGTGAATAGCCGACAGATAAAAAAAAAAAAAAAAAAAAAGATGGAAAACTCAGAAGAGCAAATCTTGAAATTGCTCTTCTCCTTTAAACTTCAACCCAAGCCCCCCTGCACATGCCCTAACCTATGCATACTAAATCCGAAATCACCATACCTTAGACAAAAGGGAAAATTCTGGGAAATGACTATTTTGCCCTTGGTATGTGTATGTCTGCATTTTTGGACATTCAATCTGCTTGTTTCAGGACTCACTCAAGTAGATGCTGACATATCAGATGGTTAGGAAAAATGGAGTCATGTTTGATTTGATGATGATATAGTAAATTTACTGTTTGTTGAAAGGAGGAGGGAAGAAGGAGACAAAGAAAAAAAGAAAAGGGTGAGAAAGGAAGAAAGGGAATAAAAACGAAAAGAAAGAAAAGGGAGGAATGTAAGATACCTAGGTTGGGATTCAGAAAAAAGGTTCCGCCACAGGTAGTAAGGCTGCAGCCAAAAGAGACTTTTGGCATGATTGAGCAAACCTGTGATTCAGAGGCACATTAGCCGTATTGAGGAAAGAACTCAGTATCAGCTAATTTGCATGTCACTGAATCACTCAGTGATTACCACAGATGCTAACATCCCCTTATTTGCTGCCCTTGTGCCACTCTCTCCTGGTGGCTGATACATTGCTTTAACCTAGACACCACCTAATTCAGTCACCCACACGCATACACACATCCAAATGCACACATTCACACACACACACACACACACACACACACACACACACACACACACACACACACACACACACACACACACACACACACGCACACACACACACACACACACGCACACACACACACACACACACACACACACACACACACACACACACACACACACACACACACACACACACACACACACACACACGCACACACGGTCATACATCCTACCTGCTAATTTCATTTATTTGTTTGTTTTGTATTATTTATTGCCATTGTTTACAGGAAATGTCTAAATAAGCAGTGCCCTTTTTTCAGCAGAGGCCTGGAGAGAAAAGCTCCATTATACAGACATCATGGACATACTTTTCATTGTCTCATAATTTATAGTCAGTTTCATTCATAGGCAACAGTTCTATTATTCAGACGTCCTTGACATCAGTTACATAATTTACAAATAGCTTTAATTAAAATAACACATGGATTGTATATACATATTTTTAAATACATTTAGGTGTATGCAGTGCTATATCATCAGCGTGCATAGATTGTCATGTTTTACAGAAGAATATTTGTTACTATAAAGAGTTGTTCAAAATCTAATTCACAATGTAGGACACAGGAAAATAATATAAAGAGTAAGAATAACCCAAAGAAAGGATTGAGGATGATGAGACACTAGGAAAATAAAGGAGATGAGATGATAGAGGAAGTATAGCTGTGATAACTACATTAAGTTTTGTGCAAAAGAGAGTTATGACAAATTCGTACAGCTATATCAGTACAACTTTAATCAGGGGGATGCAGGTGCAGAGGCATTTATCTATCAGTTGTTTCTTCAGCTGACAATTAAAGTATTTTAGATTACACAACATTCTTAAGTGAAGTGGGCTGTTTTTCTCCGCTATTAACAAGGCAGTGTGTATGCAGGGGTATCCAGCATCATTGTGAGGTTTACTTATGGAGAGGAATGATTTGCCAGTGGACTGTACAGTCCTCCTAATAGTGTAAGGTTGAATGATGGAATGAAGAGATGGGAATTTTTCAGGGTTGTGCAGTAGTTTGAGGGACATAACTAATTGTTTAGTTGTTTTAGAGAGAGTTTTGTGATCTATCTTGTTGGTTGGTTGAAAATGTGGCTATTTTACTGTAGCATTGCTCTAGTTTGGCTGATAGAGAGGATTTGAGATCAGTTAGGATAGGAGAGTCTTATAATAGGGTGGAGAGTATTTTTTGTCTAGAAGAGTTGGTAAGGTAATGTTTTACTCAATGGAGTCAGCCTAGCTTTTGCAGTGTCTTCCTTGCGGCTTGCTGAAGGTAGAGTTTAAATTTCAGGGTGTCATTTATAATTGTGTCTAGTAGTTTGATGTGGGATATCTAATCTGTATTGGTCTTGGTGGATGACAGTATATTAAAGGTAGATTTTTTTTGGGGGGGATAGAGTTGGGGGTGAGCAGTAGTAGTGTAGTTTTTGGTTTGGATTCAGGAGAAGTTGTGCATTGTCATGCCAAGCTTCTATGGATAAAAAGAATATCTGCACAAGTGTTTGGACTATGGGTGTGTCATAGTATCACATATTAGAGTGGAGTCATCAAAGTATTGCACTATGGCATCCTCTTTGGCAGCTGCGTTAAGGTCATTGATAAATAAGTGAAACAGTGGTGTGGGGGGTACCTTGTGGGATTCTGAAGAAAATAGGAAGGAAAGGAGAAATTATCTTGCCATTTCACTGCTTGGGACCTATTATTGAGGTAACTAAGAAACCAGTTAAAAGAGGAGGGTGATAGTCCACAGGAAGAAAGATTAGTATGGAGACCTTAATAATTGACTGTGTTAAATGCCTTAGCTAGATCCAAAAATAGGGCTGAGTTTAGAAGAACTTAATTTTTATTGTGATTTATTATATCTGTGAAACACAGAAGGGCATTGATTGTACTGTGATTGGGTTTGAAACCATGCTGTGGGGGAGAGAGGTTATGAGAAGTAATACATGTAGTAAGTTGAGAGTGAAAAGATCTTTTTAAGATTTTGAATAAGGGTAAGAGAATGGTGACTGGTCTATACTTTTTGAGCTCAGTTGATGAGATGATTCAATGAAAGGGTATTATACAGGATTTTTCTATAAGGTTGGTACATATTTTTTTTTTATAGAGCAGTTTATTCAAATTGAGACAGGATATGCAAGGCATGTTGCAGCAAATCTGAAGTGTTCAGATGGAAGTTATTCAGAGGTAGGGGATGTTGTCTTAGGGAGTATATAGGTATTTTTTAATTGCCGATGTTGGCACTGGAGTGAATATGAATGTTGACTGTGTCTTCAATGATTGGAGAATGATGGCTGTATTTCTAGTAGTTTTCTAGGAGGAGGGTTAGTGTACTTATAAGATGCAAGTTAAACTATGAATCAATGCTTTGGGAGATATTGGTTGGGGATAGGCTGTGCTGGGTTGATTTTCCAGGACTCAGCAATGCATTTATTGATTTTCAGAAGTGTTTTAGATTGTTTGATGATGAATTTTAGGTGTTGCTACATTAAGCTTTTTTCTCCTTTTGTATGCATTGTTTGCTATGGTTCCTTAACTGACTATATTGTTGCAGAGATCTTTGAGATGTGATCTCTAGCCATGACTTCCAGGCTTTACTTCCAAGTTGCATGAGTTGCTTTGATTTTTCAGTTAACCAAGGAGGAGGTTTATTTTCACTTTTGGTTCTTAATGGCACTTGCTCTGCCAGGATATTTAAAAGCATTATATTAAACGTCTACTGCTTCATCAAGGGGGAGAGTTTTAAGTAGAGCTCATTAGTTGATCTGGAGCAAGCTGGAAGCAAAATTTTCTTTATTGAAGTTATTGAGATTTCTGACTGCGTTGGAGTGAGGAACCTTGTGAGATGTTTGGAGTGTCCGATTATGTAGCTGGGGTGATAGTCGCTTAGGCTATCAAGTAGAGTGCCACTTATGACAACGGGGATGGATGTTAGAATCCAGTCTGGGATGGATTCTATAGATGCAGCCTTGTTAATTCCAGCTGAAATCTTGATCAACCGAGAGAAGCCATATAGGTGAATTGAATTTGTTAGGTTTTCTAGGCTATCCTCTGACCTTATATGTTAGTATTTCCTAGCAGGATGGTTTTTGGCCTTATGTTGGCCAAGATCCAGAACAGGATCTTCCATGATGGGAATGTTGTTACCAGGTGGTATGTATAGACCTATGATAGCTAAAGACTGTTTGAGTTTTCAGTTTGAGGAGTGAGATGAGTAGTTTATCATTTTGAAAGTGTGTATCTTATAATGGTAAGTGAAGAGATCCAAAACATTTCTGCAGAAAGCAGCAACTCTACCTGCCTTTTTGGTGGTGGAGTTAACACAATGTCTGTTATATTGCCTTGTATTTTTCTCCATCCCTTATATATTACAAATGATTATAGTCAGTCAAGAAGGCCAGAGACCAGACACACACACACACACACACACACACACACACACACACACACACACACGCACACACGCACGCACGCACGCACACACACATGCATGCACACACACACACACACACACACACACACACACACACACACACACACACACACGCAAACACACAAAGACACTCCATACATCAAACAGCCCCAATCTTCAACTGATCACACCCAAAGGCCCATTCAACCACTCTGACATGCACACATGCGCGCACACACAAGTACACCAATGTACACACAGCTACTCTACCTATCTTCTAACCCCCACCCCATTGCATCTACCTAGGCAAACACACATGCAAACAACACACACCTGACACCCATCACACCTCTGCATAAACTCAGACATGTTTCCACACACATACTCATACCTCTCCCAACACTATCTGTCTCTTAAACTGCCTGTGACTTACCAATTTATTTTATTTATTTATTGCATGTGTGATCTCACATATGGAAAGTAAAAGTTGAATCTGAGTTTTGGACTGAATTAATTACTGAAGCTGGTGATAAGGAGGACTATATGGCTAATTATCATATGCAGCCCACCTGGAATGACTTACTTACATTTGTGGTAGACCAGAGAAACACCTCCCTTTGGTATTATACCTCTTTGAGGTAAAGCACTGTGATAGGACTACTCTGATTTGGGGACACTGCTGTCAGTAATGCTTGAGAATCGCAGGGCTGCTTGAAAATGCTGGCATTGTGTTTATTTTTTCTTTTCTTCATAACATTTTTCAGGTATTAAACCATGAGAGGTAAAAATTGATAAAATATTTGTGTGTTTATATTTTAATGTTATACCATTGTGCATTTCTCAATGTGTACTATATATGTATGTGTGTGTATGTATGTATGTGTATCTATAGATATATATATATATATATATATATATATATATATATATATATATATATGTGTGTGTGTGTGTGTGTGAGTCCTAGTTGGTTCACTGAATTTGCACTTCAGCGAAACTTAAAACACTGAGACCATATTAACGAAAACTGACATACCCAAAACCTGACTACATTGAATAACAAAACACCAACAACACAACACTATAAAATAAAACACAAAAAACAGACATATTCTGTATTTTTGCAGGTGGCAAACCCCCCTGCACCCCCCATGTTGGAGGCTGCACCCCCCACATCCCTGCAAATTATATTTATATATCAACTCTGAGATCGCACCACAGTGACAACATGGGTGGCTTCCCCGAGAGCCACTTTAGTGTGATCTGTACTTACAAGTTAAAGTGCTATGCAATTCCTATATAACACACTCTAAACTTAAACATTTACCTTATAGCTGCTGGCATATCCAACATGTAAGAGTACTATTATGCACATGTGGTCCTGCATTTCACACTGCCAGGACCACTTTTGCTTAAAGGGAACTCAGCTTAGTGCAGTTTCGGCAAACTGCTCTTTTGTTAATATGGTCTTTGCGTTTTAAGTTTTGTTGAAGTGTAAATTCGGTGAACCAACTAGGGCCTATATATATATATATATATATATATATATATATATATATATATATATATATATATATATATATTTATATATACATTTGTTTGTTTCTGAGTTTGGTTATATGTATATGCTATTTACTTCTGTTTCTTTTTTTGCTTCAGTCAATCAATCATAAACACTATGAAATTCCTTTCCTTTAGCTCTTAATTTAATTTCAGACTCCATCACATTTTTATTAATCAATAACATAAGATGCTTTTATAATTTCCTTAACACTATTTTGCTCTACCATTCCCATATTTAATCATTCTGATTATTTTGCTCATATTTACTATCTTTGTTCACCTCAATATTTAATGGAGCAAGTCCCCATTTACATGTCCATATAAAATACTTATGATAGCCTGCTGATGTATCCAGAATGATTTTCAATATCTGCATCTGTCGATTGCCAGGATAGGATATGGCTGACATGTGACCAAGAAATTGATTGTACAGGTAATTGGGAATGAAATGAAAATATACATAAACTCTCATTGTTGTCACATTAACCTTCTCATCTCATATGTTTTATATAACTCTGTATTTTAATACTATGCACCATCCTCCCTATGTGGTACAGAAAATGCAATCTAATGATTTTCTGCCCATCATACTTCCTTATCCTATTCTGCTGTTATCAAATGTGTTTACTGAATAAGATTATAACACCAAGAAAAGAACAAGCATCAAGAAAAAAAAAAAAAGTTTCCCAAACCAGTGTTTCATTTCCAGCATGAATTCCTTACAACATCCTGTTGTGCATTTGGCTTTAAAAGCTCAGAAATGAAAATATAAGCACCATGAGTAGTAGCAATAAAGATTTTTAGTCATCTGTCATTTAAGGAATCTTAGGACAAAGCAGTATAAAATAATTATTTTCACTACTATAGAGACACAGCTAGCAGAAATGCAACAATACATAGGGTGTTTGAGGGATATAATGTGTTTATACCTTACTCGAATTAAAGTGAGTTACATCAGATATTTTCTTTGTCCCACCACTTTTAATAAATAAAGTCGCTATTTAATCTTTATTCACTATTACTTCAATGGCTGCAGCAGGGGTGCCTGCTGGTAATAACTTTAGTTTGTGTGAGGAATTCACCTGGGGGATGGTAATGTAATATTTTCAGTGGGATAGTAACTTATTCTGAACCAGTAAACATTCTTCTTTCTCATTGATTGTACTGGAGATTTCAAGCAATGAGATTCTTTAGGGCAGAAACATTGAGTTATAATTTTGCTGAACATTGAAATCAACATAATTTTAAAATGATGATGGCTATTTAATCAAAATGCAGGCTATATCTGTATTGAAGAACAACCCCAAATTCACTATCCAGAAGAAAAAGTCTGGGAGAAATGATGGGCTTACTGTGCCTTACTCACATAGTATATCTGCTAAAACTGATAAAATCAATCGTTACATATCTCTGTTTCAATCTGCAGTGCAGTGTCTATCAAACTTGTGCTGAAATCAACTAGGTCACCTCTCTGTACTCATAAGTGACTATGATCCCAAGGCAGTCACCTTGTACAACAATATGTAGTTCCCTGTGCCACCCTATTGAATGCGGATGCAATCAGGTTTTATGTACATTTCTTTTCAACTTCTTAATACTATTTATATACTGAATATGACCATAAAGTGAATTTAACTACATATTTATTCTCCTGTCTTCATTTGTTTACGTGGAAATTCTGGAACTTGCCATTCATTATGGTATCTGGTTATTCTTCCAAGATGCTAATGCCAATACTCTTTTTTAAATGAGTAATTTTGTAAGATGTTTTGCTTTTTCTCATGCTGTTACTGTATTGCTGTAAACAGGCTTTCATTGCTCTAGCAGTCATTGCTTTATACATTGCATATATGGTGTGATTCTGTATCTTTCTTATATTGTAATGCATTCTCCTTCCTTTATGCATGGATCCAACAGACCATTAGCCACTGTTTTGTTCCATTTTCTCCTACCTTAAGTCCCCTCATTACTACTTTAGTATAAAAAATATTGTAACTGAAACAAGTATCTTTCTTTTGTGATTTGTTTGTGTTCCATTATTTTATTTTATTTTCTGCTATTCATTTGGTACAGTAATTGCAATATTTATACGGAATTTAATCACTGATCTTCTACTGAAAATTTATGTCAGCCAAACTGGACCCTGACTGTCCACCCATATATGATAAGAAAAAAAGTAAGTGAACAAAACAGTAAGTGGCTAACTAAGTAAATATGTAAATAAATCATGCACACATTAATACAAGTAAAATAAATGATGTGTATAATAAACAAGTAAAGAAATAATGCAACTCTTATTTGTGCAGAGTCAGTAGTGTATATCTCATACAAGGAAGGCTGCCACAGAATGTTTTATTCAGCATGCTACATCAAACACCTTTTTATAATAGCTGTGTATTGCACATTATGTGTGCTGTATATCTCACAAAATAAATCACATGTATGTTTCCCACTCACTTCAGTTATTTAAAAGTTGAAAGGTTAATCACTGAACTGTCTATTTTTCCATAATATATAACATCATGAGCTAGCTCTAGTCACCAGGAAGAATGTAAACTTTAATAAATATAGGCAGGTACCTTTCTCAAATGCTTCATCGGGTAATAGTATTACATATATATATATATATATATATATATATATATATATATATATATATATATATATATATATATATATATATATATATATATATATATATATATATATATATTTACACAACAGGCATTTTATAAGGCCAGTAGTCATGTGACAAAGACATGTGTCTTGAACGTACCATCATTCATATGACAAAAATAATTTATTTTAAAAATGCCACCAACAAATTAAAGCAAATAAATAAGTTAAAACACATACATATAGTGTGTGTGTGTGTGTGTGTGTGTGTGTGTGTGTGTGTGTGTGTGTGTGTGTGTGTCTGTATATATATATATATATATATATATATATATATATATATATATATATATATATATATATATATATATATATATATGTACAATAGCGTAACTAGGGAGGGGGATTGAGGCAAGTGTCTTGTCCAGGATGCAATTCAAATGCCTGATATCAAAAAAAAAAAAAAAAAAAATAAAACAATTGTAATAATTTTTTTCAATTTTTCCTTTAAGGGAAATGACATACATATGTCCTAAACAGACACCCAAGACATTCCTGTGTGCCTCCCACATGTGCTTACATCATCTTGTTTGGGCACTGCCCCCAAAAGGCCTCTGATTGGCTGTGCTGGTGGAGGGGATGGTGCTGAGGTCAAGATAGACAGTGTCTTGGGCTATGTCATTGGCAATCACAGTGAACTGAGGGATGTAATGGTTTCCAAAGTCTAAATCACTTAATGTGGGTGCATTTGATGTGTGACTAGGAGAGAAAAAAAGAGTCTCTTAAGTAAATAGGATTAATTACTAGTATGTTTAATGTGCATACTTGGACAAACTGCTGAAGGGATCAATTGGGGGAGTTACTTTTGGTGCCTGTGTTGAGGAAACTATTCTTATTAATGTCATTTGGAGCTTATGCATACATGGGCACACTATTGAAGGAATCTTTGGGGAGAAATGTTTCATTCTGGTGTCATTGAAGTGCTTGTGCATGCATGAATAAACCACTGAAGTGATTTTTGGAGGAAATGATTAATTTTTATTTCATTTTAGTGCATGCGCAAACTTGGATAAACTGCTGAAGGGGTTGTTGGGGACAATACTTTGTTTTGGTGTCAATGGAGTTTTTGTGGATACTTGGACAAATGGCTGAAGGAGTCATTGGGGGAAATTTTTCATTTTGGTGTAATTTAAGTACTAGAACATACGTGGACAAACTACTGAAGGGATTGCCAAGACATTTAGAGAAAGAAAGAAAGAAAAAGAAAGAAAGAAAGAAAGAAAGAAAGAAAGAAAGAAAGAAAGAAAGAAAGAAAGAAAGCAATGAAGCACAGCTAAGCATAGTTTTAATGTATATTCTTCTTGATTTTTAAAACAGGAATGTAGTGAATCCATTCTCAGAAGATTAAACTCCTTGATGATAATCAGGTTCACTGAAATTGAAGTGTTTTTACCGCATCCTCATTGTTGGGTTGAACCTCTCACACCCTCCAAATTTATTTTACTAGTCTCTTCTGGGTTACTGAAAAAGCAGTATATGTCTCTTTCAATCATGAAATCAGTTTCAGGGGAGCATACATCTCAAACTATTAGCACAAAAAAATCTGGGCAAAGCGTAAAATAATGGGGTCAGTGGCCTAAAAATACTGATAAATTTTAAGTATTGCTCTTCTAAAGTTTAAAATTAGAAAACTGATAGAATAACAGGATTTGTATTAGTGTGCATTTTCTGACACTCCCACTTAGGAATAATTGATAAACTCACCAAACTCGGCATTAACCCCTATATCACTAGGTGGGTTGTAAATTGTCTCACAGATAGAACCAACAGTGTGAAAGTAGTGGACTCCAAGTCAGACTGCTGACCAGTCATGAGTGGTGTCCCACAGGGATCGGTCCTGGGTCCTCTCCTGTTTGGCATCTACTTCCCAGAAGTCCAAGCCAACACGGAGGGATTCTGACTGACCAAGTTCACAGACGACTGCAAGCTGGGAGCCAATATTAACTCCCCAAGTGATGTAGACATCCTACAGAAAGGCCTCACTGAGACCAATGACTGGTGTCAAAACCATGGCCTTAAGCTTAATACCAAAAAATGTGTCATTATCCCTTTTGGGAAAAAACTCAGTTCCCACTAATTACCACATCAATGGGAGCCCAAAGGTGTTATAAGAAATCTGGGGACACAGGTTGACAGCAACCTCTCCTTCCACCACCACATTGCCACTGAGGTCAGAAAGTCCTTCTATGTGGCACATCTCATTACCAAGGGTTTTGCATCCAGGAAGAAAGTAGTCATCATCTCTCTCTACTCCTCCCTCATTAGGCCAGTCATTGAGTATAATGCCCCATTTGGCATGTACCTCACCAAACACATGCAACAGCTGAAAAGGCCACAAAAGTACCTCACAAAGAGGATCCTAGGCTTTAAATACATGTCATACATGGACAGACTGAAAAAGTCCAGCTATTCTCTGTGTCATATCATCTACTAAGAGACGATCTCTGCTTGACTTACAAAGCCATGTCTGACCCAGCTCTGTTAGAAATGCTACATCTAAAGAAATCCCAATCCCTCCGCACCACACAGTCCAGAGACCTAAACCTCATAACCACAATCAACAGAACATGCTGGAGGACAGATTCATAACCCAGAGACTGCCCATGCTCTGGAAAAGACTTCCCATACATGTCAAGCAGAGCACCTCACTGGCCCACTTCAAGACAAATCTTGATGAGTGGATGGGAAATAGAAGGTTCACCCCGGGGATCACTTCAGTGGCTCTACTTGACAGAGGCACTGGGAACTAAGGTCAGGTGGCACAATGCCAGGGCACTTCCATGGGCTAGGCTTGTAAAGGCTCCAGGGCCATTAGCCTAGTACACACCTATGAACCTATGGACCAATGAAATGTATGCCATTATTTAATGTGTTCAGTCCTCACTGATTTGCCAAAAATCCACAAATTTTATGAGGTGAAAATCTGGGCATTTGGGTATGGGCAGGGGCCAGGGCTAAGTATTCAGCACATGCTGTTTAATACTCTGAAAGCCCTTTTGTTGCCTGGGTGAACTAAGGAGAAAATCCATCAAAAACATGGCCTCGTATTTTGTATTCTGCATTCTTAATAAGCTTCTTAGAGTCTCCATTAGAGTACCTTGAAATTTTCATGATTACTGAAAATTTGCAGAGTAGCTAATTCTGCTGCCCAAAGTATTATACTGTATGTCTGAGCCAAATATCTGTGTAGGGATATGGAAACTTTTCTTGTTCCTTTAGTGTTAAGGCAGCTGAAGTGTATCATAAAATAGGACAGGTTTATATAATGCTGTATACAGGTAGTTATTGAATTTAATATTTAGGGTTATTGCTGGGTTTTTATAAACTCAGACACTTTCTTTATTGATGATTAACTCAGACAATTCATTTCTTGATGACTGGTACGCAAATTGGATATATACCTATCATGGTTTATTTAGCAAAGTAACAAAGAGTTGTATGCATGTGTGTGTGTGTGTGTGTGTGTGTGTGTGTGTGTGTGTGTGTGTGTGTGTGTGTGTGTGTGTGTGTGTGTGTGTTTGTGTGTGTGTGTGTGTAAGTTCATAGGTTAGTACTAGGTTATCTACCCTTGTCGGCCATTTTAAGCCTAAATAAATTTTCAAAGGTACGAATCAAACCCTGCACCTTGTGCATGTGAGATAACCCCAGTATGACTCATACTGTCAGAATTTAATACAAAGGACTATTTTTTTTATTGGTTACTTGCTTACAGTTTGTATTTATCTTTATTTATTTGTTATGTTTGGGATCATTTTATAACAGAAAAAAAGAGTCTTGGAGGTAGAGCCTATACTGTCTAGTAGAGCACACCCACATTGCTAAACAGTAGACACGCTCAGAATTAAGTGTCTGCTATCTTATTATGTCACTTGGGCATGCTGTTAGCAGACAGTAAACCACACATTGCCTGGTAGATGATCCAGTGTTCACTGAACTAGCACTAACTATTAAAAGACTGTATTACAAGGAGCTGTCAATATAGTGGAAACTTCAAGTAGAAAGGGTGTGGCAATGCACACTAAACATTTTTTGTGCCGTATACACCTATATATAATGGTGAAGGGTCTCTGGGTCATGATTTTGTCTGTTTGTGCCACAGCAGTTAGTTTTTCTTTCTTGTAGTCTATACTTATAAAACTGTTAATAGTATAATTTGATATGCTGCTGTTGGCATTTGGACTACACTTGCAAAGAGATGTGGATTGTGCTGAAGTCGGATTTATGTTTAACATCTGTTTGGTTTCTTTAACTTGATAAAGCTTTTTTGTGCTGTGTTTGGTCATGTATCACATGACTACATGATTAACTCTGAAAATGTGCTAAACTTTCAGTAAAACTTCCTACTTCAACATACTTTTGAGCATCTTAGTCTCTTATGCTTTTGTGAAAAGTTGTTGTCAAGGCATTTTTTTACCACCCCTGTTCAAAAAGATTTGTTTTTGCTGTGTGTTGGAGTGTTGGATGGGGACACTAAATAAGGGTCTCACTCTGGACTTTAAATGGCCTAGTTACATTTGTGTGTGTGTATGTATATATACATATATATATATATATATATATATATATATATATATATATATATATAGAGAGAGAGAGAGAGAGAGAGTTATATAAATATATATATATATATATATATATATATGGGATCCGTGCAGATGTCTGAAGTTTCACTTCTTCGAACTCACTTCACCGAGTCACTTGTTCGAAGTAGTGAAACTTTGGACATTGACTTCGGCCGTCACACTACAGTGCGGAATGGTAATATTCCCTTTTCCCCACTGTAGTGCGATCTTGGAGTTGGTATATTTAAGTAGGGGGCACAGCTCTCCACATGGGGTGTGCAGGGGAGTTTGCCGCCCTGCAAAAACATGTTTTACTGTTTTATTTTATTTTTTTGGGTCGCCTGGGAGACTAGACTTCAGCGAAAGTGCACTTTTGTTGAAGTGAACTTTCACAGAAGTGTGGGTCTCCTGCTCTATTTCGAAGAAGTGTTCTTTTGATGTAGAGCAGTAGACCCATATATATATATATATATATATATATATATATATATATATATATATATATATATATATATATATATATATGCATGTATATATTTGTGTATGTGTGTGTGTGTGTGTGTGTGTGTGTGTGTGTGTGTGTATGTGTGTGTGGATGTGCATGTATAAAACACACTTATATATATATATATATATATATGTGTGTGTGTGTGTGTGTGTGTGTGTGTGTGTGTGTGTGTGTGTGTGTGTGTGTACAGATTTGTCTATGTATCAGTTCAAACACACTTATGACATATATAAATATAAATACAGATTTGTGTATTTATCAGTTCAAACAGCTGTAAATTCATGATTAGTTTTAACTAATGGAACAGTATAAGGATTTCACATGGGTACACCTTACATGATTCATGGAATATTAGCTAGACAAAGTATAGGGATACTGAGAATATATTTGAAGATGGACAAACTAAATCATCATATCATTGTGGTTTTAAATGTGCCTGTCAGCAGTTAATAAGACAATTAATACACACAAAAATGTGTTAGCATTGATATAATATTGTATTCTGTGATTAGACGCAAGTCATACAGCCTTGATTTTAACTGTTTATGTAATATCTGAATACTTTGATTTCTGTATTGTAGCTTTATCTTTTTATCATTTGTTTTCCCAGTACTGAAAATAGATGTGATAGTCATGTAGCAGCCTGTCAAAGTGATTGGTTTTGTACATCTGCTTTTTAATTTCCTTCTGTACCTATTGGATTCTGCCTTACTTTCATACAGCTGACTTATCCTAATATCTAACATCTGAGTAGGCAACTTTAACTCTGTGATCTGACGTTTCTACTCCTTCACACAAAGCATCACTCACTATAAGATTAGTAAAACTCCTGTAGCTTAAAGACTGCATTTTTATGTAACAGAATAGCATTGCAGTATCATGAAGCTCATGTGCATCTGTTCATGTACTTACTAAGACATTCTGCACCTAGGCAATGCTATAGCTTTACTGAGTGAATACATAGCATAAGCAATGTGGTAGAGATGTTCTTAAATACAGAAAGTGCTCACTTAGTGGCAACCTTTATGAATCACAGGGATTGTCTTTTGCACTCTGTGCTTCAATAGTGCTGAACCTTCTTGTAATGCAGTGATGTGAATGTTAGGACATACTGGCCGTAAAGTGATGGGGAGGAACATAACCTGCACACCAGAATCCCAGGGACTACTTCTTAGCTCCTATATTTCAAATAGAACAGCATATATATATGTTGATAGAAAGAGCTGTTAACACAAAAACATTAATACTAGATTTATACCACTTTACACTTAAAAGGCTCAGGACCAAGTACCATCTCAAATATGTTTAACTTGGACTCTACACATACTTCTAAGGACACAGTTAGGCAATACCATCAGACAATGCAAAATAGTTGTTTTTAAGTTATAACCAAAACAAGGAGTCATTGCTGTAAAATTAGTTTGTCCAGATTCTTGTACTAAATAAAGGTACAGTTTTCTACAATATTTACAGAAAAGTTAGAAAATATATTTTCTCTTAAAATATCAGATCATTGCCATTTTCATTAAGGTAAAAAATGAGTGAATAAGTACCATCCTAGAAGAACAGAGTCAGCTGGGAAGTATCCCTACTTTCTGACAAAAGAGATGATCAATGCTCAGAACATCAGTTTGCAAAGATGGCCAGTGGCCTGTAATTGTTGCTTGATTTGGGACAAAGTGTGAAAATTAGTACAGCTTTTTTCTCACATTCTTCCCCTTCTCTAGGTTTGTATGCTCGTGTATATTTTTCAAGTTTATAGGGGCTTGTCCCAGATCAAGGGATGCAGGGAGCCTTGCATCCCTGCAAAAATATGCATTCAGTGCTTGTGCTTTAGGAAGTGTGGCTGTTTTGACTAGCAGCTCCCTAAGTTTCTGATGATTTTTGGTTGAATAATAGCAAGCTGATCAAATAAGTTTAACTTATTCCTAGTGGATCTCAAATGGGAAGACTATTGACAGCAACAATTAAATGAGCATCACACCAGCCAATGATCTTCATTTCGAGTTTCAGTATATATTCTTGGATTTTATTAAATATTTAATTAATCTGTGAATCACAATGTAAGGTTTGCATAGAGAGTTTTTCTTTGCAATCAGCATATATAAGGAGACCAATCTTTTTAGTGTAACTAGTGATCCTTCTTTAGGCCAGACTCTGGTTTTGCGGTGCTGCATGACACTCCAAAAATGAGCTGGTCTCTGCAGATAAGACTGTACGTGTGGAATAAGTAGGGTTTTATAGATCTTTTTCTGCATAATGCATTTGCCCTGCCTGTTGGAGAGCTGTGGCATTTAAGCAGAGGCAGATCATTGAACTGAACTTGCTTTATAATAATTTTATATTTAAAAATTGCTATATACTTTTTTAATGCTCAGGTATGGAAGTAGAATGGTCACACAGAAAAGACACAAAGGTTTAAAAAAAGACTCAAGCATACCAGAGTCCCACTGTCTAATAGCTATCATGTTTATTTCGAATTGGGGTTGACTTTACTATCCTGAATGCATCAATAGCATTTACAGAAAGGAAACAAGTTAGTGGGCATTTAGAAAGCCATGAAGCTGAAAAGCGTATTTGTTCTTAAATTTTCATTTGCATATTACCCATGGGCATCCTTAAAAGAAGAGTTAAGGTATTAGACAGTGAGACTCTGGTTTGCCTAGATATAGAATTACAGACAGATTGAAATAGTTTCACCATTTGGACACTCGTGGTAGCTGGAACAACTACTGCTCAACAAAACTTCTCTTCCATTTTTGATTCGAAGAATTTGGTTAAGTCCTTCCATGAATAGGATTCTTACTGTTGCAGCCCATTAGATTTATTATTTGGTTGTAAGAGGCAGAGACACAGGCTAAGAGCTATCACACTGCCATTGATACTGTAGATTACACATTGCATCCCATTTTCATGCCAACAAACATCTTATGGACTGGGAATACGTCTATTTATAAATATCTTATGGACTGGGAATACGTCTATTTATAAATATCTTATGGACTGGGAATACGTCTATAAACATCTTATGGACTGGGAATACATCTATTTATAAATATCTTATGGACTGGGAATATGTCTATTTATAAACATCTTATGGACTGGGAATACGTCTATTTATAAACATCTTATGGACTGGGAATACGTCTATTTATAAATATCTTATGGACTGGGAATACGTCTATTTATAAACATCTTATGGACTGGGAATACGTCTATTTATAAATATCTTATGGACTGGGAATACGTCTATTTATAAATATCTTATGGACTGGGAATACGTCTATTTATTGCAAGGGAACCATTTTCATCTCCACAGTGGTGCACTCCTCATATTAACTGTTAATACCACTGCTACTGGCTTGTAGTCTCCACCAGCAACTATGAAGCCGTATGTAATCCACCCCACCCGATATTCCTCCCCTCACAATAGGTTAGCAGATAGTTACTTTCTAATTCCTATGTCACCTTGTCAGCTCCTCCAATGTCCATACATTAATGGTACCAGTATCATCTGGGTCACAGGGAATGCCTCTTCTCTCTCTATGCAATATAGCCAACTATTTAAAAATTCCTTGTATACTGTTAAATAGGACTATATTCATAATGCAGTGAATTAGGGGCTTTTTCTCCTGCTGTACTTGAGGGTTATACTTCCAAGCCATTGATGGGTTTTCAGATGAAGAGTTTTATTTAGAAATTGGAATGTCACTGTGGGCTTCACTTCATTGTATTGTATTGCATTGTGTGAGTTGGCTGTGAGCTTTTTTTGGAGTTTCCACTTTTTTCACTTTGGTGTGACAGTTGAGTTGGTATCTTTAAGTTTGGGGGTGAAGGCATCTATGTGAGGACCCTCCACAAAAAAAATGCGCAGTTTCAAGGGATTTTATTCATGTCTTTGTTTTATTTATTTAAATAAATAAATACATTTGTTTACCGGGTAGAACACAGATCACACAATGGCCAGTTACAGGCTCCATCTGGATTTCAGTTCATTGGTTTTGGTATTCATCTTTCAGAAACTGGTGAGGGAAAGGAATGTGCATCAATGACTCATAGGTAAACCATTACTCAGATCTTATAAACGTTAGTATACAAAAAAGGAGAAATACAAGATGGATCTTCTATATTTTCTCTCTCAATATACTTTATAATAAGATCTATTAAAATGCTATTAGACACGCATGACAGTAACTCATTTGTATAAGTATAACAGACACTTACTAACAATAGATTTGCCTGTCAGCTACAGGGTCCTGGTTTTACTTCACACCCGAAATTACTGGCTGGGCAGAGTATACATGTTCATAATATCTCTATAGATTTTCGCCAGATTATCCTGTTTCCATATACCTTGCAATCGCACACCAGTTTTCTGGCCTCTCTAATCTATCCATATGGATTGCAGTTGTTATTCTCTTTATCAGTGAGGCTGTGGCAAGAAAAAGACCTGATTAACAAATAAATAAGCTGAAAAGATGAGCTGTGTTTATGTCCAAAAAGGGACTGTACATCACAGTAATGTCTGAAGAATTAAACTAATACAGGGCCTAATGACAATAGATGCCAAGAAAACCTTCATCAAAGTACAGTTCACTTCACAAAGATGCTGCAGACCATAGTAACATCAGAATATATAAATTAACCTACTTTATCAACCACATTAGATGCAAAAAATCTTTCAGCAAGGTGTTTTTTCACTTAATATGTAAGGTATTACTGGCCTTTAATTTTTTTCAAAAAGTTATGACATTGATAAGACAAGTAAATAAATAATCAGTTATAGATTGTATGTAAGTGGATCTTTTCAAGTTCTTTTTTAGCTGTAAGGAGCACCAGATACAGATATCTCCCCACCTCTGTATTATTTAACATTTTAAATGAATTGTTGATAAGCTACCGTCAACAAAGCCCGTTTTCTTCATGGAATTAAAATATGTGCATGTTTATGCAAATGACATTCCACTAACAAAATAGATTCAGCAGTATTTCTGAAAATATTTGGTGAGGTTATGTTCTTTACTGACTGATTAATTAATCGATTCATTCATTCCACACTAATGAACTACCGAACAAAGGCCATTTATGCCACCGTCTTTCCCATGATTGAATTTAAAAAATTCTCTCCTCATTAAATTTTCCCACCTCTTGCTTAAATTTTGTGAATTATGCCAAGCTCTTTTTTCTGTCTAGAAGTACTTTCTTGTATTACTTCACATATGTGTGGCTTCTTTCAGAGGCATTAGCTCTGCTATGGGTTGCATACCTTTTATGTAGTCATATCCTTTTCTAATTGAGATCTGACATTTGTTTCCAGTTCACTCCCTGTCTTATTGCATCACAGATGTTTCATAAAAACACAGTTCATAGTTCCTCCTTACCTGACTGGGTTGTTTGCTGGTGTCCATGAATTCACTTAACTCACTAGCCTCTTTATTTTATTACTGCCTGTCGAATGACTTACAACTGTTAAAACGTGGATCTGATTTCTTTTCGACTGTCAATATACTCATGCTTTTTTGTTTTCCAGAAATGCACTAAACTATGCTGAGGCCATGACTATTCTTATTCTGTTGTATAATAACCTTCCGTGTTTGACAAAAGAGTTTTGTTTACTGTATTATTTGCTCAGTATACTTAATGATATTGCATTTCTGATTACAGACTCTCATCTACTCATTCACTTGTGACTAAAAGTCTATTAAAACACTGCTTTTGGTCAGTCTATAGAGCATTATATTAGTATTATTTTTGAATTTCTCACCACTGTACAGTGTATCATTGTTCAGAATTTAGTTTGTGCCCCATACTCCACTGTTTTACTTTCATGCCAGGTTTCATAACATCTAAACAGCCCAAGGCAATAGTATCGGACAACTGCGCTACTGAAAGTTGCTGAATCCTATAATGGAGTAGTGAATGGCAAAACAACTACTGTAGTATGAGTGGATCAGAGGCTATGGGAGGTATGCTAGTCATTTCCCTGTTCTCAAGGGATGGCACAACAGCCAGTGATGTTAAAGTGATACAAAGTATTCTACTATATGAACTTAGGATAATAACTACAGCATCCTTGATCAAAACAATCCCATTCATCACTGGACTGGTCCTGTCCCCTAGCTTTCATTATGTGGAGAGGAATACTCTAGCTCTTACTTCCCCATCTCTTCCTTTTCCACCAGCTGAGACAGACTAGCAGTCACATTCCACCTTGCTGGCTCTTACATTTGTTAACTGTGTAAACCCACTAGAAGCAAGTGCCCCATTTAAGAAGCAACCCTATTCCACACAGTAGCAGAAGGAAGCAAACCCTGTATACTTGGATAAAGGAAGCAGCTAGGTGACAGTTCAGTGCCTTAATCCTCTGTGATAGGTGTCAGGGGAATGAAATGATTATAGTAACCAAACAGTGGCAGTCTATGCTTTAGACAAGGTTCATATCTTCTCTGGCAAGGAAACAGCCAAATTGTATATTATATATCATATAATGTCTGAAAAAATGCACACTGCTTAATTAAGTCACTGCAGAATACAACTTGGTATGTTTTTGATAAAAAGTGTAAATTCTGTCTTGAGCTAGAATCAAGGCAGAAAATGACATTGAACCAGCACATTTACCAGGTTGATAGATAAACCAGTTGGTAATGACACCAGATGACAATGAGACCAGTTGGAATAATGGTTAAGGTCTTCATCTCCCATTCTCAAAGTAAGAGGTTCGATCCTGACCTCCAGCCACTGCCTGTTTGGAGTTTTCATGTTTTTCCTGTGTTTCTGTGGGTTTCTCCTACCTCCAAGGAGCATGCTGGTTGCTTCCATCTCAAACTCGCCAATGAATGGAGCTGTGGGCAGTGGCACCGATGCTACATGGTGCCCTAGAGGGGGAAGAGTTGCATAGATCAACCGCTTTGGGCCCATGGCAGGGCTAGCCACTTGATGCTGTCAAATATCTCTGTAGGTGATTTTATCATGTTGACTAATGTCACCAAATGGACATGGGTAATTACCAGTGATAAGAGGGTTGAGGACCTGGTTGAGGACCTGGACAAGGAGGATAGGCTAGAAATGGTGCTGGTATTGTGTTGAGAGATAAACATCAGAAGACAGTAAGGGATGTCATCAGAATTAATCACAGACTCATGGCAAGCAGACTCCAGTCTAATAATCTCAGCCTATACCCCACAATAGGGTTGTGATAGTGACTTCCTCCTAGTTAGGAAAGGACACTGTGATAGAATCAATGATTGCAAAGTCATTTCCAGTGAAACAATCTGGCCACAACCACTGGTTGCCACAATAAGGTGCAAGCAGTTATCAGGGAAGGCTCAAAGGTCAACGGAGACCAGGTTGAAGACCTGGAGGTTGACTGGAGAGAAAGCACAACAATTGAAGGAATTGTTCGGGGCTCTAGCACCCAAGAAGAGGAGGAAATAGGTGGAGTGGAAGAAGAATGGCAGCGCTTCAAAACAGCATGCATGAGGACTACAGAACAGATATGTGGCTGTGTCAGGTATGGAAATAAGGCACGCAAGGAAAGCTGGTGGTGGAATGCAGAAATCCAGGAAGTCAAAAGAAAGAAGGAGTGCAGGAACAAGTGGGAGGTAGAAAAGATGGACCAGGTTAGAAAGGAATACTGGTTGTCTAACAAAGAATCTAAGAAAGCAGTTGCAATAGCAAAGAATAGGGCATCAGAAGAACTCTACCAGCTTCTGGAAAGTGACTCAGTAGGTGGCACAAAGAAACTATATCAGGTTGCATGGCAAAGACAGAAAGATAAAGAAGATATTCAGACACCCTTCCTAAAGGATGCCAGTAACAACCTGATCACCAGTCCACAGGACATCAAAGGCACATGGAAGGAGTACTTCCAGCAGCTTCTAAATAAAGGCAACCCCACAGAAGATGTACTGAGCCAGACACAGAATTAAGACTAATGAAGGAAACTGAAGTCAGGGGAAAACAGCAGGCTCAGATGAAGTCACAGCAGCTATTATAAATATGCTGGATGAGATAGGGGAGAAATGACTCCTGAGGGTACTAACAGCAGTGTGGAGAGAAAGATGAATCTCAAATGACTGGAGAATTAGAATACTTGTGCCAGTGTACAAGAATTAAGGGGACATCCACAACTGTGGGCAGTACAGAGGTATCACACTCCTGTCATATTGCATGAAAGTTCTAGAGAGGCTGACTGATAAAGAGATATGCAGGGTATTAGAGTATAAGATGGGAGATGAGCAGTTCAAATTCAGATCAAGATGTAGCACAACTGACACGATGTTTGCAGTGAGACAAATAAGAAGCTATAGATGAGGAAAAAGTCCATCTGGGTATAGATACGACAGTGGTAATGGCAGCAAACTGGGGAAATTAGAAGAAGCTAAGAACTGAGATAGAAGATAAGATAGTGGAACAGGTTAAGAGCTTCAAGTACCTGGGAGGGGTGTTTGAGGAGAAGGGAAGTCTGAATGAAGAGGTCAAAGCTAGAATCAGAGGGGCTGCAGCCAACTGGCATAGAGTGTCAAGTGTAGTGAATGACAGAAGAAAATAAAAAGTAAGGTGTACAAAACAGTGGTGTGATCAGTACTACTGTATGGTACAGAAACCTGGGCATTCAAGGCAGAGCAAATGAGGAGGTCAGAGGTGATGGAAATTAAGTGCCTGAGATGGGTGGTAAGATGCACACTCTGGGACAGATGAAGGAATGAAGACATGAAAGAAGAGGCCAAAGTAGCTCCAGTTGCATAAAGGATCAACAAGAAAAGATTATGGTAGTTCGGGCACATGTGCAGAAAAGCAGAATACAATCTGGTGAAGAAGATTTGAGACAGACAGGAAGAAGCTACAAGGTGGATGGATTGTGTGAGAGAAGACCTGTGACAGTCAGGCATGAGTGTTGAAGAAGGCAGGAATGTAGCACTGACTCGAGAGAGATGGCAACAGTTAACATGACACACTAACCTCATGTAGAAAAATGGGAAAAAGGGGCTTGATAGATAGATAGATAGATAGATAGATAGATAGATAGATAGATAGATAGATAGATTTATACATAGATAGATGGATAGATTTATACATAGATAGATGGATAGATAGTCTGAGAGATAGCCAGACAGATAGATGGATAGATAAATCCATGTTTATATTTTAACCTCCACGTACCTAGTGCCCCGCCCATGTTCCATGTCTGCAACCTAAGGAGTACAATCACAGCTAATCCCTCCATCTGGACGTCAACTTCTTTATTCATCCAAGCATTCCAATTAATCCCTTTTGAACTTCCTGCACTATTCATTCATCCTTGTTAAATGCATGTACCCGTACTTTCCCTTCAAAGTCCAGATTGGGGGTCACACTTCATTACTCTCTATAATTTTGAATATATCCATCATGGCCAGTACTTACTTATGCTTTTTTTTGTTGTTGATGGGTACATGTACTGCTCTAACAATGATTTTCAGCTGTGGTGTGGATGTGGATCTGAAGACATTAACACATGATCAACAAATATAAGTAAACATACAAACATGATAATTTTTATGTTGTAGGGTAGCTGGTGACACATGAGGTGTTTTAAAATATAGATTCAATTTAAGTTATGAAAATGATGTCACAAATTTCAAGTGAAGAACAATGTAAGAACTCTTATGCTATGCTATAGATTATGTAACTGTGACAATAAAGACAACCCTGGAACTTATAACAATTGTTAGAATGTATAGACCACCAAAGTGAAGTGCTGATGACCTAGAGGAATTCATACTTTTCTTGCATGAAACACAGGAGGGAAGAATAATAGTGGCTGGTGGGTTAAATTTACCAGACTCAGACTGGAATAATATTGATTCAACAACATTAGTAAGGAAATTATTCACAATGTATTTTCAGGAACAGCAATTGCTTCAGATTGTAAAAAAAAAAATGAAAAAAAAAAAAAAAAAAAAAACACTAGTAGGGAATGAAATTGTTTGTGTTCCTAAAGAAATTATGGTTACTTCATGTCAAGTTTTACCACCGTTGATTAATTTGTTGCTAGATAAGTCTGTCAAACTGAAATCTAAACCAATGCACAGAAGATTAACTACAGATTATATAGAAGCAAAACAGTCACTGTAAAACTAATTGGAGTGAGATGTTCAATGGAAAACTGCAAAAGGGATGTGGAAAGTTTCGAAAGAGAAATTGAGTACAAAAAAGCAAAAAAATAAAAGTTTAACATCAGGATCTAGGCATACAGTGTCAAGGGGATATTTTTCCATGAGAACAAGATACCTGATTAAGGTGAGAGACAAAAAATATAAGAAATGAAACAGAGGTCGAACTACAACTTTGAAAACTGAAATTTATTTATTTACTTGATTATTTTACATTTGTTTACAGGGGATGTCCGACTGGGCCAGTAGCCCTTTTTCAGCAGATCCTCAGGGAGAAAAGATCCATTGCAAAAACACATTACAAACAATACAAGAAAGCAATAACAATGAAGAATACATAATTTTGGTAAATGTAGGTAATGAACAGTTTATATATAAACAATAAAAATTGAGAGAGTAATATAAAGTGGAAAAAAAAGAAAGCTAACAAATAACTAGCATCAAATTGCTTGTACCATCATGGAAAAATGACTGACTGATCAATATCGTGTTTAGTAGTAAATATTTATGAGATACGTGTATGGTATCTGAACAAGAATATGGCTGATTGTTGTTATGCTAGTGTTACTTGTACTAAACAGTGGTAGCTAAGGCAATATTGAGATGAAGTACAATCAGGCGGGAATATGTTGAAACTGTAGGGAGCTTGAGGTAAGTCGATAAAATAGGAGCAGTAGTGAGCTTGAGATAGGTAGAGAGAAACTGGAATTCCATGACAGAAGGGATAGTTTGGATGTTAGGATTTAGTAAGGGAAGAGAGATTTTGGTTGTAAGAACAAGGAAGGACAGAATGATCAGTCTGGATTGTTCAGGAGCAAAGCCAGTTTTTGGTTAGATGTTCCTTAAGCAGTAGTCTAAGTGTGGATGTGTTGCTAGAATTTAGTATGGTTTGAGGCATGGAGTTCTAGGACTTAGATATCTGGTGGGAGAATATAGAGTTACTTTTAACAATTATTATATTTAGTTACTTTGAGTAGTCGTTTGGAGGATCTCAGTAGCCTCCTGTTTGAGTAGGGCTGCACTAAGCTCTTGAATGCTGGACAGTTGTCTGGATGGTGGAAGATGGAATGATTGAAAGTTGGTTGAGGGATAGGAGAATAAGCTGGGCAAACAAATTAAGCATAGTGTGAGAGAAGATCGAGAAAATGTTGAAAAAAAACGTATATAAAGATGTTGAGCATAATAGAAAACGATTTTATAGATACATAAGATGTGGAAGGAGTAAAGACATACAGACTGATAAACTTGGTGTAGATTCTAAAACGTATTCTCAGACACAACAGATTTTATATATATATAGTTATAAAATCTTATGCAAAACAGTTTGGCTCCACAAAGGGAATGATAAGTTGTTATTGTGACAACCAGGTAACCTCAGATACTGGAATCAAATTAGATTATATAGAAAACCAACTTTGCAAACTGGATCTGAAAAAAAAAAGCACAGGGAGGGGACAGAATTACTAATAATGACCTGAGAACACTTCAGCAAGAACTTATAGTACCATTATATCTATTATTTACTAGGTTGTATAAATGTGGGACAATTCCTCAAGATTGGAGATATGCACTTATTAAACCTGTCTTTAAGGGAAAAGAGAGTAGGACAAACCCAGAGTCATATAGACCTTTAAGTCTACTTTCATGTTGTGAAAAAATAATGGTAAAGGTAATACTGGATAAATTATTTTCAGAATTCAGCATGCATATGTTGAAAATAGATCCATTGCTACCTGTGACATGATGTTGTATAACGATACAATAACAGCCATGAATGAAACATTGTGCTGTGATGTCATTTATATAGATTTAACTTCTGCATTTGACACGGGCATACATAAACCACTGATCAATAAATTAGAACAACTAAGTATCGATTTACTCTTGATAAGATGGATAGCTGCATGACTTACAAATAGGACATGGTAAGTATCATACAGCAGCTAGACAGGTGAAATTCTTGGTTACAGTCAGGGTGTCCCACAGGGCTCTTTCCTAGACCCGTACATGTTTAGGTTGCATCTTTCAGACCTACCTTTTCATTTGAGGTGTTCTACAGTTTGTATGCAGGTGACTTGAAATTGGGTAAACTGATTACATGTGTTACAGATAGGGTATGTCTGCAAATGAACTTGACTAAATTGACCATTTAGACACACAAGAGAGTAATATGCTGATAAATACATCAAAAACTAAGCATATAAGATTTGGGAGGCATAAATTGAAAGATGAATATTTAATACAGCACACAATAATTGAAAATGTAGATTTATTTAAGGACCTGGGTATATGGTTAGATCCATATTGTTGTTCTAATCATATCAATCAATTGCTTAATGATAGTTATGGAACTATAGGTTGTATAAAAAGATTTATAAAGACTAGAAAATCAGAAATGATGAAGTCATTGTTTGTTAATTACATTAACTCCAAACTTGAGTATGGAATAACAATATGGAAAGTTTATAAGAAAACAAGCATGAATAAACTGGAAAGAATGCAGTGGAATTATAACAACAGCATCCATGTATGTGAAAATGTAAGTTATTATGAAAGACTACAATATCTGAACTTGTACAGTGTCCCTTATAGATATTTTAAGAGGAGATCTTATTCAGGTAAATAGGGCATTTAGAGACAAATACATCTGAGAATGTTTGGGGTTATCAAAAAGTAGTAGAGAATCATCAGAAAATCTATGTAGAAGATTGTATATAGGAATAAGGAATATAATAACTGGTTCTCTATAAGAGCAGCTGATACATGGGACAGACTACCAAATTACATTAAAGCAAGAACTAGTTTAGATATTTTTAAAAACAGCCTGGGCACTTATTGTGGGAACAACTGTCTTGGTATATTGGCAGGGTAGAAGGGCATTAATGCCTGTGCTTGAAATAATTGAAGGTATGTATGTATGTATGTATGTATGTATGTATGTATGTATGTATGTATGTATGTACATATGTATGTATGTATGTATGTATGTATGTATGTATGTATGTACGTATGTATGTATGTACATATGTATGTATGTATGCACGTATGTACGTATGTATGTATGTATGTATGTATGTATGTATGTATGTACATATGTATGTATGTATGTATGTATGTATGTATGTATGTATGTATGTATGTATGTATGTATGTATGTATGTATGTATGTATGTATGTATGTATGTATGTATGTATGTATGTATGTATGTATATGTATGTATGTACGTATGTATGTATGTATGTATGTATGTATGTATGTATGTATGTATGTATGTATATATATATATATATATATATATATATATATATATATATATATATATATATGCTATCTATTTTAAGGGATGATAATAATGAAGAAACATAGGGCTAGTTTGTACAGATTTTCATGGTGCCCTCTTGTAAGACTATGGTATCTCTCCAGATAGATGCGTTTGTAACTTTATCTCTAGAACAATTGACAGGAATGGCATGAACTTTTTTGGGGGGAGTGGTGTGCATGTTTGCGTGTGTGTGTGTGTGTGTGTGTGTGTGTGTGTGTGTGTGTGTGTTTGTGTGTATGTGAGAATGATAATATCCATGCCTTTTTTTCTGACACATTGATTACTTCTAAATGTATGGTATATAGTCTTAAAGAATGGGCTAAGCAGACAGCCTGATTTCATCCAAATGTCTGGGATGGTAAGAACATCTGGATTATAACTGTGAGATTCTAGAATCTTTGAGACCTAGGTAGAAGGTACATAACCATCACTGAAGCATGCAGTTTTGAAGGACTTGTACTTGTCATTAAGGGATAAGGATGTGGTAGAGGATATGGAAAAATAGTGATTCTGGAGGCTGAGTAGATGGAGATTGTAGAATAGTTTGATGTAGGACAATGATTAGGCCTAGGTACACATTTATAGCTGTTAATTGGATTGTTTGTAGTGACAAATTATGATTTTCTTGATGTGGTAATGAGTAGTATGTTAGTACAAAGAAGTTAGAGAGATAAGACAGTGGACTTGCTTTGTACAATAATGCTTTGACTGCCTGCTTTGCTCTAGTGTGACATTTTTTCAAATGAATGGGTGTTTGCGTGCTGCTAGAGAGGAAGTATATACTATAGTTCAAACGTACTAAAGCATTTGTTTTAAAATGTTGTAATGATGTATATGACTTAAAGGGGTTGAGGTATGTGTTACATACAGGAAGAAAATGAAGAAACACAGAAGTAGTGGTACATAGTGCATAATGCATAAGAACTTGCAAGATATTGCTTTAGAATAACTGCATAAGTGAAAGGTTACATCAGTTGCTGATGTTGGTGGTAATTAGGTACATAGTGGTGGATGAGATCAGAGTCTCACAAATAATCTTTTTAGATATAATCAGATGACATCGTATGATTTGGAAAAAAAATCTAAATTTGTGAGTCACACTGTATTAACAAATATGCTGATAATTTTCTAAGAGGGGTTATGGTTTCCAGCCTGGTCATATTTGTAAAGCTGCAAATGTATATTGTTTATCTGCAATTTAAGTATTTTCCTTCTAGGCTTTATGCACTAACTCCTGTCAAAGATTCTGAGGACTTCTCTGGTTTAACTGAAAACCAAAGTGAAATTCCAGAAATTGTTTTCCATTTGTTATTGAATTAACTAAAATATTTGCTGACAAAATGTGATTTTATGCTACAAAACTCCCAACAGTTTAAGCAAGAGTCAACATAGTGTGAACATTCCTTACTGAAATATTCCAATGACTTGGAGCCCTTCCCTTTAATTCACTAAGAAATATTATTTGCAATTAACAGTGGTGCTCTTTGCAATTTAGTCAACCTAAATAAGAATTTAAGCAGAATAAACTAAAAGTTTAACTTCTTAAATACTGCTGGCTGTTAAGTGCTTTAGACTTCATTAGCCAGCAAAGCGTAGAATTTGAGGTATAATAAAATGAAGTGATCTCACCAATTACGATGATTCACTGTTATAGCTTTGGTGATTTTAGGATATTATGCCCTGTCAAAAGGAATACTAGTTCTCTGTTCTCACCAGTGATAAAATAAAAAAACAGCAACAACTGAACTCTAACAGCAGGACAGTCTGTGGCTATTAGTTCAGGACTAGTTTAAGCAGTGAGAAGGAAGAACCACTGCTTTTTTATTCATGGAGTTGGCTTAGTCCAATCTTGCTACAGTTAAAGAAAATGCTTATACGAAATAAATACTTGCAGATGGTCAAATAATATACTGTAATGTGCCAGGCAAAATCAGTAAATAATCTTTAGAGCCAAGTGAATGAAACCTTTGAATTTGCACAGTTACAGTTCCTGATTTTTAAAAGACCTCATGACCCTAATAAGTCCATGGAGAAAGGAGAAATAATAGCTGTCCTATTCAGAATATTAGAACAGAAATAATGGGTTATTAAACAAGCAATATTTTTTTTGTAATGAGCCTGGTGCTTTCTACTCTTAACACCTTTCCAAAATCGAATGGAGCTAATACAAGCCAAAAGTTGCAGTATTTCTAGTATTTCCTTAAGTAGTAGCTTAGTGTTAACACCATCCTCTGTTAAGGTCTTGCTAAAACTACAAAAGTTAACGAGTTCAAGTTTGTTCAGTAAAAGCTATAGCTGTAAAATTTGCTTTAAATACTTATTTTGTGCCAAACACATATTTATGTCTGGCATTTGGCACAAAGGATTAAAGAGATGTTAATGAGCTGTTTCCTGTGGCCCAGTGGTCAACAGTTTGATTCCCTTAGTCTGCATTGATTAACTGTATGACTCTGAGCAAGTCATTTAACCAAACACTGTTCCCAGGCTGTGTTTGAATCTAATGGTCCAATGCTATATCCCAGAAAACAAATAAAATAAAATAAATTCTAAATGCTAAAAATATTAATTGATCTCTTTAATTACTAAATTGAAAGAAATGTTCACGTGCACCTAAATGCTGCTATTTTGCTTTTTTTATAACTACGTTAACTAAATGCTGTACAATTTACAGTATTTAAATGTTTATGGAAATATACAAATGCATACATTTGCAAATTTATATGTGGTGACATAATAATTTCTACATTTGTTCAACAAACACATATCTAAACTTGAAAACATTTTTATAATGTAATATCTTTTTTCAAAAAAAGTCAGCTTACTATCTTAAACAGAAATGTGGGTTGCTTTAGAATCATAGGATCATAGGAATTACAAGGCAAATGAGTCCAAAAATGTTTGTGACTTGTCAATGTCCACCTTCAACTTGTATCCCCATGCCTAGAAGGCCAAAGTATATGAGGGTCTAGGGATGAATTTGTGGATACTCATCTTGGCATTAAGGCTGAATTTAAAGACTTGAAGAATAAACCTTTATTTGACATTCAGAGGTAATTGCAGAGATGTGTTATCATAAACTAATTAATCTATCACTTTAGGTAATAAATCTGTTCCTCCAGTGAGTTTTTCATCTGTTGGTAGAGATTTTGTCCTTAGTTCTGGTACTTGTGGAGCTATTGGTCTTGCTGAGTTGCAAGAGATCAAGCAGGGTTGGGTCCTTAATGGCATCGAAAGCCTGATGGTGTCTTTACTTTCACTCTTTAGCTAAAGTCCGGAACTTTCTCCCCCTAACCACAAGGGCAGTTACTAACCTAGAAGGCTTCAAATCCTTCCTAAAAAAACATCTAAATAATACATGGCTTTGCTCATGCTCAACTCCTGGTTAACATTACCTTTCTCACCCCTGGCTGATCTATTTCTGGCTAACTTATCTTTTACATTTGTACTTCCAGACGAACACAGCTATCTAACCCATATTTAGTACTGCCAATCTTTCAGCTAATTTCATCCCCTTCTGTACTCCCTCATCTATCCACTATGCTTCTCTCTTCTCTTATAATGTAATGTGGATTCTACAACATATCTCTGTTTTCAAATCATTAGGAAGAACTATAGAATATCTTTTAGCATCCTTTGTTGGAATATAAGATACCTAACCTCTAATGTATTGAAGATAAGATTTTTTTTTATGTATGCACCAGGATGTTTTGATTGTATTGTTATGTATATGATGTTGTAATGTTTTGGATGGGTGTTTCTACATGTGAAGTTAAAATGTCTACCTGCTGTTAATTACCTACCTACTGTATAAACCAAAAACTATAGCAATACATATGTACATAATTGTCTGCTACTTTGAAGCTTTTCTCCCCAGGCCTCCACTGAAAATGAGTTGTTTTGACCAGACAGAATATCCTGGTAAACAAATGTCAAATAAATAAATAAATAGATCACCACATAACACACTGTAAGAGCCTGAGAAGAGGGATAGGTCCTGAAGTCTTTCCTGTTATTCCACAGTATTTAGACCAGTAATTTTTGTAAGGAATGACTAGGGCCTTTCATGTTGCCTAATGTGTCCGAAATTGATACATAATGAAGGGGCAGTATACACTATAAGTGGCCTAATTAGAGTTGAGTACAAAGGGTTGACTCCTTTGGATCAAGATAATATGCCCTTAGATATTAGTAATGCTAAAGAGAAAGATTTTCTGTTTACTAATGCTATATTCTGGTTGAAGGACAGTCATTATGAATCCCATGTATTATGATCTCTGACTAAATTGTCAGTTTCGAGTGGGGTCTTGGCAAGACAGTTGTATGAAAATTTAAACGTAATACTGTACTTGCATGTTGCATGGACAGTTTGCAAAGAGCTATTAATAAAAAACAAAAAACGAAGTAATTTATATGGTGATAGGTATGCTATAAGAAAGCAACATGGAAGCATCTCAAACTTTTTAGATTTTTACATATGTAAGATGTGCCATTGCAAGGTAAATTCTTCCTTTCATAACCCTTGTGGAGGTGGTGCCCTTTGACCCTTAGTAACTTAAAATTCTGATTCTAATGTGCACTCTCTCTAAAAGAAAGAAAACAGCTTTTGCTGCATAGTCATATACTTCCATGGGTGTGCAACACATTCATGCCTTGATCACCTGAGTTTATATACCACCATCAAGGTACTATTAAATTGTAATGTTTATGACATTATTACTTTACTTTTATTCATTCGTTCATTCATTTGCTTACTGGACTAAAGCACTCATCTTAATGACCAAATTCAGTTTCAGCAAAGAGGTCCAAAGTACATAAAACAGAGGATACAATTGATAGCAAGGAAATTAAAATACAGTCTAATAGAATGAAGGCAAAAAGCAATGCCCTGTTTACAATTAACTAGTTGAAGACACAGCACTACAATATATTGTCTATATACACACATGTAAAGGTTGTACAATGAGATGAAAAAGGAGGGTGCAAGTAAATGGAATATTAAGTGGAATAATATGTATTATGCAGAGGAGAGAGTCATTGTTAAGTTATGTGTAATGTAAGAAGGCACTTACTTGCCTTTTGCTTGGCTATGTTTTAACTCAGATTATAATACTGGAAAATAGGTTATTACTAGGAGGAGTTATGCATCCTGTGTTAAGGCATTTATCTTTAACATCATTATCCAGATATGTTTTTAAGTCAGACTAAAATATTGGGTACAAGGTTGTTTCTTTGAGGTGAAAAGTATAGGACTTCCAAAGTTTTGCCCCTGAGCTAAAAAAGCAATTCTTTGTAAATTGGTGTTTGATGGAAGGGGTTTCAAGTAAAAGATTTTGATCATGACTTTTTAATTGATAAAATGGAATCTTTGGTGAGAGTTTGACAGCTGATGGAGTAAAAATCTCAGAGTGCAGATTTCAAACAGTTGGGAAACAAGTTATGAGCATGACCTTTGCTGAAACAGGAAGATGCTTCGCTATAGTAATACAGTAATGTTCATCTTTAGGTGAGAGACTGACAATTTACATTTCTAGACAATATGAAGAAATTAGATTGTATATTAAAATGAAAACAGTAAATGGAAGTAGACGTTTATGTGATAAGGATTTTTCAGATTTCTTCACTGATTATACAGCTTGCAGTGGTTTCCATTTTATTTTGGCTCTTACATTGTTTGAGGGTCAGAGTCATCTTTCTTTTTTTTTTTTTTTTGCTTTAATCGTGCAATGAATTGTGTCCATTTTTAGGAGCAAGTGTGGTTTATCTATCTTTTTGTACTCTGTTCAGTATTATACCTGTGCTTCAAGCAGTACCCTGTGCACAGATAAAAGGTAAAACTGAATTTATATCCTATAAATGGAGACGGTGTGTTTGTCTACTGCTGTGCACCCCCCAAACCCTGTTCCAAGATACCACTGATGAAAGTACCACTGCTTGAATAATATTATTATCAATAAACATTTTCTCAAGCTAGAGAAACAAACCGATCAACATAAAATGATTGGAGTGGAGTAATACGTTAAAGTGATGTTTAGCTATAAAAGGGAACAGCTTCAAATAAAGCCACATTAAAAGTACAATTTAATTAGTTTAATGTGGATTTATGATTGAATTATGGTTAATTGTAGGCAAAGATTTTATAGTTTCTGATATGTAATATGTGGTTCACTCACTCTCTCTCTCTCTCTCTGGTGGCATGATTTCTGACAAATAGTTATAAAAATAAGTTAGAATAATTATCAAACCACATGGAATGTACTACCTAGAAAATACATCAGATTAAGGTGGCAGTGGTGAATCATGATGTTCTCACCATTCAGCAGGCAGTGTTTCAACAGCATATTGAGATGGCCGAACAATAGGCCATTGTTACCACCCACTTACAAGTTATTCAATATTTACAACTTTCCTCACATGGCCTGGAATAAAAAGCAGACAATTTTGTGATCCACATTTGGGATAAAATTATAGTGATTATTGGGCTGCTATAAAGTGGAAGTGAATGACCCTATTCTGTTTCTCAGATAGGAGATGGTCAGATTTATTAATGTGTAGGTTTCTCCAGTTATTGAAAGGGTCCACAGAAATATGCTGAGAATCAGACTAAATAATATTCTCAGGCATATATTTAAATTTTCTGACTACATTGATTGGGAAGTGGTCACCAGAAAAGTGAGGTAATTGGGTTCCAGTGCTAATATGCTGATCATCGCATAAGACTAGCTATTGACTGCATTTATGTCTTGTATGTAAAGATGAAGAAAATGGCATCTTTTACAGGACATGCTAGAGAGATGGGTTTCATAGTTTGAGCATAGTTTTCTGCTTTGTTAGTCTTCAGTAAAGACACTTTGCCATATTACTTTAACTTGCCTGGTGAAATCAAGGATTTCTTCAATTATAGAGCAACAGACAGAAAGATTACTTATACAGACACAAGTGCTGTCATGCCTCTATGCCTCTAGGAAACAAAAAGATGGATTAGTCTGTTACAGTTAACATTATACAAACCAGAAAGGGCTGCTGGAATAAGTCTCTATTCCGCAAGTGTAACTAGAACTTGGAATAAAATTCATATAGCGGTCAGGTCTATCACACACCTTCATTTTTTCAAACATTACTAAAAGACTTTCTCTCTGCCTCATGGCTTTGTCCCTGCTCCTTATCTGGGACATAGCTTTCTAACACCCTTCATCATCTTTTGTATACCTCCCTTTAAAACACTAAATCACTTAACTTGCTTATCCCCTTCTAATACCTCACTTTATTGTACTTCTTAAACTACTATACCTACTTCTAATTAACACAGCTGAATTACTGTTCCATCACTACTTCTCTGTTAACACTCAGACTTGTTTATCTCCTCTAATACCTCACTTTACTGTATTTTTTAATTACTCCTACCTATCTTATTCACCATTTTTCTATCAGTAAAGTATCAATACAAGGCTGGTAAATTTAATGTTTTTGAATATGAATACACATTTTATTATGCTATATATTCACTGAAACTGCATTATCACATTTGTATTGTAAATATAGATTGCATTCAATGTGATACCTTGGAGATTTTCTCCCTGGGCCTATGCTGAAAAGGGTAACACAGTTCAATAATAAATACATAAATAAATAAACAACTCTCTGCAGCATAAAACAGTAAAGGAGAGCAACATTGCCCTGGAATTGGAGGAAGGCATGGACAATTAAAGTGTGGTCAGACATCTGTTAATTGATGACTCTTTTGCCATGACAGACAACAATGATTTTCTGGCTATAACAGAGCTAGATAAGGACATAGTGGAGTTCTCTACACCAGAAACGGTTGCATATATGCTGGAAGCAGCTAAAAGCTCAGAAGTAGACTAGATAGATTCCTGTAGCTATACTGCTCTTGCAGATCAAGGACAGACTTGAACAAACACATATTTAGTTGTTAATTATGTTTCTTTTATGGTGCTTACCCTTTTGAGGTTATTTTTACCATATACTTGTGAAGTTGTTAGAAATGTCGTTAGAAGATTAGGATGCTTATATCCTCACAATTTCCTGTTTTAATTTCTTCTATTTCAGAGCTGTACAAATGAGGAATACTTGAAAAGACATGGACTGAAACATTATATTTGCCTACAGCATTTTTTCTATTGAGTATTTTGGCTGCAGAAGGAATGAAAGATGAAAAGGAAGTGCAGAGGAGGAGGTGGAAGAATGGTGAGGGGGAAGAAAGACGGACTCAGTCAATATTATTAATATATGATATATAGTGTTCTTCCTTACATTGAATGGAAATTACAACAAGCAGGCATCTTACTTCAGACTGATCATACATATTATTTATTTAGTTAGTTTTTTTTTTTTTGGCATGCTTGCCATTTTTTCTTGGATGGTGCCTTTCACATCTTACTTCAGACTGATCATAGATATTATTTATTTAGTTAGTTTTTTTATTTTTTTGGCATGCTTGCCATTTTTTCTTGGATGGTGCCTTTCACTTATTCCCATTCTTTTTCTGCCTGATATCCCTTTATGCATAAGAAAAGGCAGAAAAAGTTCTAAAAGTTTGATCTGTAAAACACTAAACCAAGAACATGAAACACCTGAAATACCAAAATATAACAGATAAAAAGAATAACATACTTTCTTCTTCCAATACGTTAAACCTACCAGTAACTCTAGCCTTATATTATTGGAATAGCTGTAATGATACAGGAAGGGGTTTTGTAAAGTAAGGTGTAGGGTTTTGGTTAGGACCAGAGACTGGGTTAGGGTTAGATTTAGCACATATTACTAAGGGGGAAAGGGAAGGGATGCTTTCTGTCTGTATGTTCCCTTTCTTCATAGTCTAACCTAATCAACTTAGAATAACTGAATATTACTGTTTTATTAAGGTGACACACAAGTTATTGTGAAGTCATTTTAATATAATCTCAGTCTTGCTTTTTTAGCTTTTTCACATAGCTAGAACTATAACTGCTTTTCTTTTATACCTCATAGCAGTATTTATTTGGATTATTGAATTAACAGCATAAAATTATTAATAATTTCATCCTCAAGAAAAGAAGTCAAAGTACACAGAAGGGCTTTATAAATATTTATACATCAGATTTGGTATTTATGTCATTAAATATCAAAAGGTTTCTAATTGAGATGGACAGAATTTTGTTGTTTCTAGTTAAAAGAATTAAAATCAAAAGTATTTCTACATGAAACCAGAATTATGAGATGATATTCATATTGTTGAACATATGGAGTAGGATAGGATACTGTAGGTCAGCACAAATATAATAAAGACAATAGTAATTTTGTTGTGTAGGCAGGTAGTATGGACATCAATAAACCCTAGGGAAGACTCATGCAGTTAATAATTTACCTAAGTGGTACAGACTCCACAAGTCTTAACAGAATTCACAATCTTAGATTTTTTTAAAAGGTCCTGCTTGTCATATTGCCACTTTCATTGGAAATGATCTATGAGTTTGTTCACTACACCTGTAATCCACAGGACTTTATTTTGCATTATGCTCAGCCTGTGAAGGATTATGTAGGGATGATTATGAGACAATTGTCTAAGCATATAAAGGAACATTGTTATGCTATAAAAAAGATAAAAAATGAAAACAATGCTGTGTTTATTGATATGCTGAAATATAGCTCTTATAACAATTCTTTGTTTTAGAACTGGTACCCTTTGATTTATGAGGGGGAGATTAAAAATAGTCTATAATCAAGACAGACTTTGTACAAAAGTCCTGAAATGAATGGGATTTTGTAAACTAATGTGCTTGTATAAGATAGGCTATTGCATATTATTTAAATGCATTAACTTTATTTACCATATTATGGTTTGAAGCATTATAAATTTATTTATGTGATATGTCATATGATGTACTTTTTCATGTATATAAAAGATGCATGAGATTTTATTTTTATTTGAAAAAGTCTGTTACTATTGTAGGATGAAAGCACTTTTCAGTTATTGAAAGTTTCCATTTTACATCTACATCTGTGATGCTCTTGGTGACTTCATTTTTTTCTTTTGTTTTGTTTTTTTTATTCTAAGAGTTAGTTTGATTTTCAGATTTTACTGACATGCATGGTCACTGTTATTGTGCTAGGAAGGATCATCCTTGATCATTTTTTTCTTTTCTAGCTAAGAATGACATCTGCCTACAAAGGGCATGGGTGACCACATACTCCTGATGTTAGGAAAAGTATCCTTAATATAGTATTCATTTCCTTCCATCTTTCAGTAGCAGCATACGCACATAAAAGAGTGATTATCTTTGTGTAGAAACCTACAGCATTTATTAACTCAATGGATAGAAGGTAGAAGTGTTTATACCACACAACACATGTTGATTACAACAAGACGGTATTAAGGAATTAAGTAAAGAACTTAAAGATGACTGACCATAGATATCCCCTTGTATGTCAGTAAGTTACTGCAATATCAAATGTTGTAAAAAGAACATGGAGGACAAGAAAAGGAGAGTGCCACTAATTTTCACCATTATAAGGCTTTTAATCACCTTAAGAAGGGCTATCTTCTGTTGCAGCAAGGCTAAATCCAGATTGTTCAAATGCTAAAGGTAGTAGCTCGAGAGCGGGTTGTGGTTCTGGAGTGAGAGTGAGCCCTAACTTCTATACAGAAGTTCCAAAATTTTCATATTAAATCCTTTCAAATCTTCAGAAAAAGTCACCTTGAGTCAGTAATCATTTAAAGAAGCTTAATTTGGATCAGCAGTTTCATCTTATAGACTTTGTCAGATTATGAAAAAATTATAGTAATACTGGCTAAAGCTTTGATCTTTTATCCTAATCTTACCAAAGGGGTGTGAGAGGACTAGTTGTTGTGATTAGTTTCCTAGTTTTTTACTGTACAATTTCAGACACTGTACTAAATTGTTTAACTTTTATGATTTACTGATTTACTGTAATAGTTATCTTGTTAAAATTGTTCAAATTGAAATGTCTTATTAATTGTATATAAAACGCTAATACTGACAGTGGAGCTTTTCTCCTCTGGTCTCCACTGAAAACAGTCTAAACACTCAGTTGGACTAACCCAGTTAACAAATGTAAAATAAATAAATAAATACATACATTTTAATTGGCTGCAATTGAAGCTTATATATGTACAACATTTTTTGTATTTAGAGCAATCTCAAATATACAAAAATTGTAAAAAGGTAGCTATTTTACACTGGAATGGTATACACAATAAGGCCATTATTGCTGTTGGATTAAGATATTAAAAAGAGGGTTATTATTTTTTGTATACACTTGAAAACAAAGTATAAAGTTAGACACCGACCAATGTAAAACAAAGCAGCTGGGAACACAGATGTGGTGAGGAGAAACCATCTACACTGAAAGCATTCTAAAAACTTATGCAAATTTGTAGTAAGGAAGACAACCAATCTTGGAGCTTCAGTTACAGCCAATTAAAAGCCTAATTCTGAAATCGAGATGCAAGTCAAGGAAGCACAGCCAATTGAGTGGCTTCAGTTACCACCTATTAAAACTCTAATACAAAAACTAATTACAACAGCTGCTCCTCCTATGCTTATTTGCTAAAATTAGGATAAAAGAGCAATGCCTTAGCCAGTATTATTATAAGTTTTTTTTCCTGAACTGATGATGTCTATAAGATGAATGCTCTAATCAAAATAAAGTTTCTTTAAATTAATACTGATTCAAGGTGACTTATTTTGAAGATCTGAAGGAATCTAATATGAATACATTGGGACTTCCATAGGGAAGCTGAGGTTCACTGTCCTTCCTGAACCACAACCTCTTTTTGAGCCACTCCCTTTAGCATTTGCTCTGTTCATCCTAGCTGGGGCCATCATACACTCCAGGTCATTTTAGCTTGGATTGGGCTACTTGTACCATTTGGGACCTTTATCTTAATCTAGATTACAAAGCATCTAAAAACTGTAGATTTCCAGGAAATATTTCAACTGCTTATTCAATATTTGCTTTCAATCACCTTTTTGATAAAGGAAAGGATGAAGATAGGGGAGAAATAAAACAGGATATCTGGACCCAAGAAATGTTTCTTGAGATTCAGGACTATTATGGCTTCTTTGAGATTAACTGGATGAACAATCCAGAATGTGACAGGATTCACTGGCTTTAAGTAAAGTACAATGAGGCTTATAAAGCTAGTGTCTGGCCCACAAGGTGTCACATGCATATTTAATATCAAACTCACAATTTTACATAAAATTATACAATGACATCCTCAACAACATGATTGTGAGGAGTATTACATCAAGAAATCAGTAAGTTCCTTGGATGTAACAAGAAGAGTGATGCACCTAATAGAATCCAGTTGACAGTGGACCTTTTAACCACTTTATAGGAAGATATTGCAAAAAAGCTAAGTTAGAAAAGACAGTGGGCAGCATAGAACAACATATTTGACATTTTAACAGGACAGATATTTCTGTACAAATATAGTACATTCTTAAAGGAGATCTGTAATTGGTATGTAGTATTATGTCAATGAAGAAAGTTTACGGAAAAGAAGTGAAAAGAAACTGGTATTCCATATTACTTGAACTAAAACTGGAAGCTGTTATCACAGATTGTAGAGTAAGCCATCCTGCATTACTAAATCTTGAGCATAAGGCTGTTATGGTATTGTTGTAAGGTACTCCACTGCATATATTAGCAAGTATTTTCCAATGGTTATATAACTAGACAATAAGGTGCACTGACAAGCAATGTATAAATCAAACTGCTGTATTACTTACTACTGCATAAGAACTGTTTGTACATGAAAAAGCTGCAACTGATCCCAGTTTATAGTTATACACCTCAGAGAGATTACATCTGATCCATATTTTAACTCTATTTAACTCTAAAGCTCTAATAGCTCTAATATTAATCTGTGTTGTGCAATATTTTGAATAGTTTCATCATTTTGTCTTAGCCTAACAACTTCTACCAGTCCTTAATTCTTCTTTTATGTTCCTCCTGTATTACTCCCCCTCTATATCATAACTTTCTCACTCTCTTTTTCCTACAATCCCCTAACTATTAGCTGCACTGTCCAACATGCCCTGCAACAGCCCTGAAGCAAAACACTCAACAAATGTTAAATGAACAGAGAACCGCAAAGTTACCGGACCCCTGTCCAGTTTAAGCTGTAAAGTACAAAGAAAAATAAAATGCAACAAGTGTAGGTTTCTGATTCTAGAAGCAAATTCACAGTTAACATTTACCTCTTGTGTTAGTTGATTAAGGCATGCACAATACTGGATGCATTTTTCCTTCCCCTATCCCACTCCCTTTATGTGCGTCATTTACGATATCTAAAAGAGCAGCCATATGTAACCATAATTACGGCTAGAATTTTCTGACCTGGCTTAGTTTTTTTTCTTAACTGAGTGTTTTTCCAAAGCTCATTGGCTGGTCTGTGTCATGGCTCAACCTTCTCCATTTGCCCTTGCTATGGTTGGGCTGACACCATTCCTCTACACTTTCCCCTTTCCCACAACCCCCAAACTCATTTGATTTCTACTTTGTCTTCATTTATTACTCTCCTCCCCTTTCATTTCTACCTTCGAATTGGATTACACCACCCAGTTACATACCACACCCACCACATTTCCACTAACTTTTATTTACTCTACAGCTAGCTTGTAATCATATTTCCTTACCCTCACACTCCCAAACATCATGTCTTACCTTTACCTAAGTATCCCAATTTTCATCTTACTTACTCAACTCACCTCATACTACAACTCACTACACTATTTAAACCCATCCTCTACTCTTTTCTATTCTCTTAACCACGGTAATACTACCTACTCATTCTACATTTCTCCATCACTCTTTACCACCTCCCATTTCCATCTGTACAAGGTCAAACCTCTCACTCACATCTCCCCCTCTGAAAAACTTAAAGTACTGTTCTATCACCTCAATCTACTTTGTCCATATCCGGCATTACTTAAAATGACTCTTCTCCTACCTTGTGACATACACCCCAATCCTAGTCCCTCATCCCCTTCACTCAACCCCAGCATGTACTCATCCCCACCCTTAACTCCACCTAACACATCCCTCTATTGCTCCACCCCTAAAACCTAGACCTGTTTTCAATTAACTTACAAAGCCTTCTCAATAAAACCACAGAATTCTTGGATAGCCCAACACTGTCCTCATATTTTAATCATAACTGAAATTTGGTTAAAATCCCACATAGCTAATAATGAAATCCTAACCCCCCACCCCATTGGGTAACAACATATTACAGTTAGATAGAGAGACAAAAAAAGGTGGTGGTGTTGCAGTTCTCTACTCTGATCTTGTCAGTCAATCCCCCCTACAAACACCATTACCAAGTTTTCATTCTGCTGAACTAATTGTACTAAACTGTCACTTGGATTCCCACAAAAGGTTTGCTAGATCCTCCATTTATATCCCACCAGGAAACAACATTCCAATCCTAGAAAATATACTTTAATGGATGTATGCAACATAGCCTATGAAACTACCATTCTGGGGGATGTAAACATAGACTGGTCAAAACATATGACAGACTCCCCAAATATTAGTCTTAACTTCCATGGCTTCAAACAACTCATCACATCCCTGACTCATATTAATAAAAACTGTGGTTCCACCTCTATCCTTGATTGGATACTTACTACAGACCCACATCTTTACCACAATCCCCACACCCTAACTGACTTCCTTAGTGACTACCTACTTATTCACATCCAAAGACACTCTATGCAAACACTAAGAGCTCACATATACAGAGTCTGACGTAAATTATCCTCCTTTGATACTGAATCATTTAACTTTAAACTGGCATCTATCAACTGGTCCTTCCTTTACCACCATCCCCTTAATGAAGCTGTTGAAAAATGTAACCAACTTTTCCTTGTCATCTTAGACTCACTTGCTCCCCAAAGAAAAATTAGAATACAATTTACCTATGCACCTTGGGTATCAAAAGAAACCTGCTCCCTCATGCACAAATGGGATAGCATCCAGAAAACCTGACATAAAACCAAATATTCTACCCTACAAAATTACAAAGAAATCAGAAACCTAACAAAAAACACATTTACCAGGACAAGAAAAACTTTTATAATACTGCACAAATAATCACCTCTCCAACCCTAAAAATTCAGGTCTACTATCAATAATATCCTTCATCCTGGTAACCCCTCAACCCCAAATTCTTTCCCTAATAACTCACCACTGGTGACTTCTTTCCTGCTTAATTACTACTTCATAGACACTATCCGCAAACTAACTCTGACCAGAACTCCAATCCCCCAAACTCTGCTGCTTCTCCTACTCATAATAACAAAAACTCTCTCTCTTAAACCTGTCTTACCTCCTATAGCAAATCTCTTCTTCAAAAACCTAAACCCTGCTCACCATCTGCTGATAAACTACCCCAGTCTTTCTGAAGATGGCTTCTGAATCCGTAGCCTTCCTATCTCTATACTAATAAAAAGATTTATTCAGGAAGGCACAGTTCTGAACATCTGAAAATTTTCTACATTATACAACTGCACAAGGGAGATAACTCCACAGACCTCTCTAACTTTAGACCAATTGCCATTCTATCACCACTTTAAAATCCTTGAAAAATGCATCCATTATCAGCTGCCTAAATACCTAATCCATGAAAACCTCTTATCCCCTATCCAACATGGCTTTCAGCCACACCACAGTACTGCCACTGCCCTCATATCCTTTACTCATACAGTTGCAGAGGCAAGAGATAATAATCAACTAGTATCCTGTCTCTACTTGACCTATCCAAAGCATTTGATATGGTGTCTCACTCTAAACTACTAACTAAACTAACTGACCTTAACCTCTCTCCTCCTACTTTGGAGTGGTTCTCCAGCTACCTTATTAATAGACTACAATCTGCCCGATGGCTCACTTCCTGCTCCCCCTTCTCACCTGTAAAAATAGGGGTCTGCCAGGGTTCTATCCTAGGCCCCTATTCAATACCTTTACCAACCACCTCCACTCTGTCTGTGGCCACTCCACTCTTATCCAATATGTGGACAACCCAACACTCATCACCACCTCTGACAACATGTCACATCTCCATTCACATAAACAAAACACATTTATCACCATAGAAAAATGGCTTAATGAAAACCAGCTTATCCTAAACCCCAAGAAAATTAAACTCTTACTCTTCCTACCAAGATCACTCTCACACCACAAATCCACCTATTTGATCTCTTCTCTAAACATAGTTATCAAAACCGATCCACATACTAAATTCCTGGGCACTATAATAGATGACCAACTAAAATTTGATCAGCACATTCATCAGTGTATCAAAAAGGCACATCAAAAACTGGGTCTACTGTATCACAACAAAAAAAAATTCCTTACACTAGATGTCAAACTATTTCTAGCTAGGGCTTTCCTCCTGCAATGCCTCCTCTATGTTGCTCCCATCCTCACAAACTTACAGCCCATATTAAACTTCCATCTTAAACAAACATATAATAAAATCACCGGGTTTGCAACAAATCAACCATTGCATTGCATTAAAAAAACTACAATGGCCAGAATTCCTCCATCAACTTCTTATCTCACAGCTATACATCGCACACTACATCCTACACAGACCTACTGCCTGCCATTACCTCTCCTCCCTCGTTTCCTTCTTCACCCCACTAGATCTCTCAGCAGCAATGTCCAACAGCTCCTTGACATACGTAAACCCAGCAAAAACATTGGTAAGCTTCTTTACAATTACAGTGTGTCTTTAGCCTGGAACGAATGTCCTAAATCTATTATAAGCATCCCAAATATAAATCAATTCAAAAAGCAACTAAAACTTTTTCTTTTAAGCTCATGGATCTGCCATTTCCACCAGCGTACATGAACTCTTCCATCTCTCCAACCTTTTCTCTCTTCCTTTAACTCACTTCTCTTCTACTCTAATAACCTTATGGCTACTGTTCTTTGAATCTTCCTCTCTCACAATGTTAAGTATATATATATATATATATATATATATATATATATATATATATATATATATATATATATATATATATATATATATATATATATATGTGTGTGTAGAGCTAATAATGTAATTATGTATGTAGTTCTTTTTTGTAGTTGCTGACACTCTTATTGTCAAGTGACTCCAATCTGTTTTATTTTGTACATTCCATGCCTCATCTGTAAATTTATATTGTGCATATTTGTAATTGTCAAATTCTGTTAAATTGATCTCTTTCAATTTGTTTATTATAACTGAATTTTTGCTTAACTTTTTGTGAATATCCATGTTTTATTTTTACTATACTGTATAACTTAAAATACAGTCTTCGCTTTTCTCTTTGGGTCTCCACTCAAAATGGCTTTCTAGCTCAGTTGACTCAACCTGGTTAACAAATGGCAAATAAATAAATAAATAAACAAATAAATAAATAAATATTAAAGTCTTACGACATCAACAAAAAACAAAATGCGAGTCAAGTCTGAAGTTATTTTGCATATTTATTATTTATTGTAGTGGCTATTCCCTGTGCATCCTTAATTAATTATTATTACCTCAGAATTTGTTTGGCATTGACAGAAAAGTCCAGGTCTGTTTTAGTGCTGCATCCTTAATTAATTATTACTGTTATCTCCAGAGTTTCCTAATAGTTAAAGAAAAGTAGATTTGTGCCTCACTTTTGCATCTTTTGGTATGTGGGAGTTATTCAGATCTTAGGAAATTAACTAAGACAATAGCTGTTTCTGAAATAAGACATCCCATAGTTCTGAAATAATTATGGTTGCTTACAGCTAATTTTCCTTCAACAAAGTGAAAGCATCTCTACCAGTTTTCCATCCTTCATCCTTTCTACCCATGAGTGCTGCACACAGAATTGCACTGTGGTTACTGTAATTCTTCTGAGGTAGTGCACACACTTTCTGGGTTAACAGATGCACAAGTGATGAGAGTGGGATGGAGAGCAGGAGATGTGGAAGGAGTTGAGAAAGATATAGTAATTTCACGCCGCTATCCCTAATAAATACAGATGATAACATTCTGGTGAAGACATTAGGCAAGCTACTGGTTCTCCCCACATTAATATAACTTGAGGAAAAAAGGCAAAGACCAAATAACTGACGGCTCACCATCTCATTATGCTTCAGTATTAAATGCTACACCAGTTGAAGACTTTTTTTTTTCAAAAAAGCATTTGATTTTGTTGCATGACCATTCATTTTTATGCTTTACAATGACAGGGTTTCTGATATAACTTCATCAAATGAACTCAGTTTCAATACTCTAAATCAGGTTCAGGATCTTAGTTAATTGCAATTTATCAGGAAAAGTCAATACTGGAAGGGAATGCCCTTTAACCCAAGGTAGTTTCGTTAATCTTAGTCATGAATAAATTAGCCTCAAGAGTCAGAGAATAATTAAAGTTATTTAATAATTTTGCCTATGAAGTAGGAATATTCGTAATGCTTGCTGGTTATTCTTTCATATTAGAAGAAAAAAATAGATGAGCTGATTGATTCATTCATGGATATCTTGAGGTGAAATTCAATAGCTTGTCATGGTTTTATTGCAATGAATCCATTTCATTCCTACCAAAACTTATTTTTGTAAGAGGAAAGTTGCTTCTAGCTCAAGCACAGAAAACATTTTCCCTAAAAATCTTAATTAAGAAGTAGGTTATAACAATGCCATAACACTGGATAAGAATCTATATATCTTAAATAATAGATTGCTATCATCATTAAAATATGTTATATATAGATTTACCTCCCTATCAGGTAAAATTAGAAAATTCAAGCATTGCTTTCTACATATTCATTACACAAACAGGAATCTCCCACTGGCACACGATCATCCAAGTTTATTAATCACAGATGACCTTATTGACAATGCCGCAGTAGGATAGGTTGGTAGTCATATAGCCAGAAATAAAAAAAATAAATAATAACTATCAACTTCATAGGGTAATGGTGTGATTGGAACATATTCCTCTTTATACACTGGTTATTGTATCAGAATTTTTCATACAGTATCACACATATGAAATACATTTAGGTAAGTCAGAACACTTGCATTAATTCAATTAATTAATTAATTAATTAATTAATTAATTAATTAATTTTATTTTATTATATATTTTTACCATGGTAGAGAACTGAGCCATATGGACTAATTTTAGACTCAACCTAGGAACAACAAACATGGTAAAATGGAGAAATGATAAAATATACAGCAGGGATATAATAGCAAACTATAAGACTGAAGTAAAACATAAGCATGTAAAAAGAACATAGATTATAAATAATCAATAAGAGGAAGGAAGTTATTCAACTGCATTAATTACAACAGTAGCAAAAAGCAACCTAGGCACCTGCCTAGGGCCTGGTGCTGCCTAGGGGGGGGGGGGTCCCATAAACTTAAAAAATATATAATTTATTTATTTCACATTTGTTATCCGAGTTAGTCCAACTGAGTTTGCAAACAAACCCATTTTTAGTGGAGACCCAAGGGGAAAGCCCCAGCAAACATAAGTAAACATAAAGTGACAATATACAAATATTAAATAGCAATCACAATACAAAATAATTGTAAAAAAGAAAAGGTTATTAACTACTTTCATTGCACTGATAGTAAGCAATCCATTTTCAGTGGAGACCCAAAGGGAAAGAGCCTCAGCAAACATAAACAAAGTTAAGCATACAGGACAAAAACTATTAAAAATAATGCAAATATGAAATTAATTATAAAGAGAAAAACAAAAGAAAAAAATTATGAACATTAAGGGTTGCATTGATAGCAGTGGTCTAAATTTACTACATATAAGAGTAAAAACAAAAGCATAATCATTGTTCAAAAGAAGGAAAATGTACAGACATTGATAGGAAGTGTGGGGAAAAAGATAAATAGTGTGGAGAATGGGAGGGGATTGAGAAAGGAGGGAGCTATAATATGGCTATAGTAGTAGAGCTGAGGGTTTAGGATGTTAGTTTAAGTAGAAGTTACTAACAGAGAAAGAAAGTTAGGAGATGCAACACGTTATACAATAGGACAAACTAAGTCTATGTGTCGTCAAGGCAATGGCATAATTTCAAGTTTAGTATGTAGGATTTAAGATCCTTTTTAAAACAGGGAAAGGAAAGGTTGGCTCTAATATGGAGAGGTAGTTTGTTCCAATTTAGTGAGACAGAGTGTTTGTAAAGTAGTTTGTTAATATTCCTTTTGGATTTATAAACTGAGAGAAGATGCTGATCAGCACTCCAGAGAGGCCGGCAGGGAGATTAGAGAGTAACACGGGAGATGAGAACAGGGCAGGCAGAGGGGTTGTTGAGTATTGAAAAGGTAGTGTGGAGATGCAATTGTAGTAGAAGGTGTGGATATTCTAGCCACTGAAGTTTGCTTAGTGAAATGCAGTGATATAATGAGAGTGGTTGGTTTAGAATAAATCTGGCAATTCTGTTGTATGTTTGTTCCATTTTCTGCATTGAGGTAGTTTGGATATTGGTTAGGATGGGGGAAGCATATAGAAGACTAGGTAAAAGAAATGTCTGCATAAGAGTGCCTTAAGTGGCAGTAGTGAGGAATTTTTTGTTCCTATAAAGTAGTCCATGGTTTTGGGGGGTTTTTTTGATGGCCTGTTGTATGTGCAAGTCAAATTTTAGTCTGTCATCACTTATCACCCCAAGAAGTTTGGTGTGTGAGGCAGGGGAGATAGTGGTGCCATGTAGGGAGGAAAGAGAAAAGTTGGATTTAAGGTGAGAGTGTCTGAGGTAGGAAGAGAAGAAGTTTAGTTTTCTTCAGGTTAAGAATTAGTTAATTATTTCTGAGACATTTTTCAACAGAGATAAAGGAATGCTGTGTTAGTGTGTGTAGTTCAGAGACAGTACTGGAGATAGATAAGGGCATAGCGTCATCTGCATATTGTATTACAGATGAGATACTGCAGGATGAATGTAGCTTGCTGGTAACCATGTTGAAAAGGAGTGGTCAAAGTATGGAGCCTTGGGGTACTCCTGTTTGAACAGCAAGGAAGGGTGAGAAAGCCTGTTGCCATCTAACAGCTGGTTTTCTGCCAGTAAGGTAGGATTGGAACCAGCCAAGAGTAGAAGGAGAGAGTTTTGGGTCTGAGAATTTGTTAAGAAGCATGGGATGAGACAC